>NW_024426774.1:11354151-11375259 GCF_017311325.1 Ursus maritimus | reverse complement strand
GGTACTCCATCCCCTTACTCTCAGTCTGAATGCATCTTTGGGTTCGAAATGAGTCTCTTGTAGACAGCAAATGGATGAGTCATTTCTTTTTATCCAATCTGCAACCCTGTGGCGTTTATGGGAGCATTTAAGCCATTCATATTGAGACTGAATACTGAGAGATACGATTTTAATGATGCCATGTTGCCAGTAAAATCTTTGTATTGGTTGTGACTTTCTGTTCTGTATCACTCTTGGGGCCTTTTTACCTTTATAGAACCCCCCTTAATATCTCCTGTAGGGCTGGTTTCGTGGTTACGAAATTGGTCAATGACTGGCGATTCTGAAATGTCTTTATATCTCCATCAATTCTGAATGACAGCCTTGCTGGATAAAGGATCCTTGGCTTCATGTTTTTCTCTGAAAGAGCTTTAAAAATGCTCCCCCAACCCTTTCTCTCATTCCAGGTCTGTGTAGACAGGTCTGACGTAATTCTGATGCCTTTGCCTTGGTACGTGAAAAATTTCTTTGCCCTGGCTGCTTTCAATACTGTATCCTTGGATCTAATATTTGCGAATTGGACTCTGACGTGATGTGGCGTAGGTTTGTCGTGGTTGAGCTTGGGAGGGGTCCTCTCTGCCTCTTGGACACGAATGTTTGTTTCCTTTGCTAGATTAGGGAAGTTTTCAGCTACAATTTGTTCAAATATCTCTTCTAGACCTCTGTTTTTCTCCACCCCCTCGGGGATGCCGATAATTCTAACGTTGGACCGTTTCATTGAGTCAGTAATCCTCCGTAACCTACATTTGTGGGCATGGATTTTTTTTTTTTTTTTAAAGATTTTATTTATTTATTCGACAGAGATAGAGACAGCCAGCGAGAGAGGGAACACAAGCAGGGGGAATGGGAGAGGAAGAAGCAGGCTCATAGCGGGAGAGCCTGATGTGGGGCTCGATCCCAGATCGCCGGGATCAAGCCCTGAGCCGAAGGCAGACGCTTAACCGCTGTGCCACCCAGGCGCCCCATGGGCATGGATTTTTTTAAGACCAGCTTCTATTTTCGTTTTTTCCTCTATTAACCCATCCTCCAGTTCACTAACACGTTCCTCTGCTTCGGTGACCCTGGCCCTCAGAGCCTCTAGTTTTGTCTGCATTTGGCTCATAGAATTTTTAATTTCTGTCAGATTCACTCTCATTTCTGTCCTTAGGGATTCT
The DNA here is from genome assembly GCF_017311325.1 of Ursus maritimus. Lineage (NCBI taxonomy): Eukaryota > Metazoa > Chordata > Mammalia > Carnivora > Ursidae > Ursus > Ursus maritimus. The sequence continues at coordinate 11,374,066 of NW_024426774.1, read as the reverse complement.
ATATTCTCAGTAACCTTTTCGTTAATACTTTTTTCAATTCTACTTATCATTTTGACCGTCGTTAGTCTGACTTCCATTTCTGATAATTTGGTTACATCCATATCTATTATTTCTGTGGCAGAGGCCACAGACTCACTGTCTTTTCTTCGCTGGCGGGGGGGGGGCTTCTCCTTCTTGTCATTCTGATGAGGAGAGGTTGCGGGGTTGTCCAGAACCCAAATTATTGCCTGGTTCCCAGGCTGTGCCCCTTGTTTTATAGGGTTCTTTGGGGATGTGGGCTTCTTTAAAGATTTTATTTATTTATTTATCTGAGAGAGAGAGACAGACAGCAAGAACGGGAACAGAAGCAGGGGAGTGGGAGAGGAAGAAGCAGGCTCCCAGCGCAGGAGGCCCATGAGGGACTCCTTTCCTGAACGCCGGGATCACGCCCTAAGCCGAAGACAGGCGCTCAATGACTCCGCCACCCAGGCGCCCTGGGTTGTGGGCTTCTTGATTTTTCTGCCTGCCTTCTGTGTTCTGGGGGAGGGGCCTGCCGCGCTGATACTCAGGCAACCCTGTTTGCGTAGAGTCTCCGTGTCCCCTGCGAGGGGGGATGGGGATGGGCACGCTGTGAGCTGGTATTTCCAGGCCTTTGTTCTCTGGGGCTTTCCCTGGCGGTTTGCCGTGCCTCTTCTGAGAGTAAGAGCAGCAGGGGCCGAATCCCAGCCTCTGTCTCAGAACAGAGGGATTGCGGCCCGTTCTCCACTGATGTTCTGGCCACTTTAACTCCGTTACTGTTGGTGCTGCTCAACCGTGCAGCGTCCTGGGATGGGCGCCCCACACCCGGCGTCCCAGCCCTCACTTCCAGGGCCAGCACATCTCTGTCCTTTGTGTTTCTAACGCCGCCAGCCACCCCGTGTGCTCCTGTTTCTCCGGGTCTCAGTCTATTTCTGGTGAGCACACCGGGATTCCGGAGTTCCGTGAGAAGCCTGGTGGCGCGCGCACCCGGTTCAGGGTCTTAGTCTGCTGTTTCGCGGGTGCCGACCGCGAGTCCGCCCGCTCTCCCGTGCAGGCGGCTCCCTCCCCCTTCCGTTTATCTTCCGATATCTGTGCGCGGTTTCATGGCTTCCCACTTCGTACCTCAATACTCAGCGCTGGAGATGTTCATTTGTAGAGATCCGGATGCATCTTCCTGCGTCTCAGGCTGATTCCGTGGTTGTTTAAGCTGGTCTGGTACCTATCCAGCTTGACTCAGGGGCCCGGCTGAAAAAGGGGTCCCCTACTCCTCCGCCATCTTAACTCCTGTAAGTGTATTCTTAGGACATTCTCCTCTGGGCTGCTGCTACACCATGAAGTGGGGACACTTCAGGCTGTTTCAGACACAAGGTAGCATGTCCTACAAAGCAGAGTGACATGGAGGTTACTTCTCTGACTATCTCAACTTGGTACCAGGAATGAGTACCCCTGGGGTGCATTCACAGGGGTCGTTGGTTCTTGGTGATCCTGCTCTCAAAGTACCAGGCTACAGAGTGTGTATCAGATGGCCTAAAGCATGGCCGGATCACGGGTCCCCTCATAGATAGAGTTTTTAGGGTTGAAATATGGTAAGTCTGGTGGAGTTTGAATAGTATGGGGGAAGCAGTGGGAATATCAGCGTTTTTGGGGGTGGGGAGGTACCTCTTAATCCCCTTTACCTATTTTTGCCTCCCCCCCACTCCTACAACTACCACTTTATTCTCTGTATTTATGAGTCAGTTTATATTTTCCTCCTTTGTTTTGTGTTTTAGATCCCTCATATAAATGAAATCGTATAGTATTTGTCTTTCTTTGTCTGACTTTTTCCACTTATCATAATACCCTCAAGGTCCATACATGTTGCCATGCAAATGGCAAGATCTCATTCTTTTGTATGGCTGAGTAATATTCCATTATATGTATATACCACATCTTTTTTACCTCCTGTGTGAGTGGAAACTGGGTTGCTTCCATATCTTGGCTGTTGTAAATAATGTTGCAGTGAACATGAGGGTTTATATATCCCCTCAAATTAATGTTTTTCTTTTTTTCTTTGCTTTCTTTCATTTTCTTTCTTTCAGGCTTTCATAGCCTGAAGCAGAGCTAAGTTTGGAATTTTGTTTGGGGCTTCTTTCTTAAATATACTATGCAGATAATTTCATCAGACTCACACATATTGTGAAGTTAAACATTTAGTTCACGTATCTAGAATGAATCTGCTAGGTGTACTGCAAAGGCAATAGCATATAAGTAGTTGGGTGTATATCCAGGAGAATTTAAAACAGATACTCAAACAAATACATTTACATACATGTTTGAGCAGCACTATTCACAACAGCCAGAAGTGGAAAAAAACTCAAATGTCCATTAATGGAAGGTAAATACCTACAATAGAATTCAGTCGTGATAAATACATACAATAGAATATTATTCAGCCATAAAAATGAACGAACTACTGATACATGTTATAATGTAGATGTACTTTGAGAACGTTATGCTACTTGAAGGAAGCCAGACACAAGAGGTTACGTGTTATATGAATTCATTTATAGGAAACATCCAGAATAGGTAAATCGATTTGAGGCAGAAAGCAGATTGGTAGGGGCTGAGGGGAGGGGAAGTGGGAAGTAACTGCTTACTGGGTTAGTGGTTTTATTTTGGATTGATAGAAATGCTTGGAAACTAAAAAAAGTGACAACACGGTGAATATACTAAATGTCACTGAATGCTCATTTTAAAATTGTTAATTTACATTATGTGAATTTTAGTTCAATAACAACAGAAATGACTTTGTGAACCCTCATTTCCCCCAGAACACCAAGACAAGCAAAAATGCAGATCATGAGAACTGATATTCTGTGCTTTACATAAATGGACCTACTTTTTTTTTTTCTTTTTTAAGATTTTATTTATTTTAAAACATGAGTGGAGGAAGGGGCAGAGGGATAGAATCTTCAAGCAGACTCTCTGCTGACTGCAGAGCCCCATGCAGGGCTCAATCCTATGACCCATGAATGAGATTATGACCCGAGCTGAAACCAATAACCAGATGCTTAACTGACTGAGCCACCCAGGCACCCCCTGACCTACTTTTTTTCCTGAATAATTGAGTACTTTGTTAACGTTTTATGTACTGTTTTTTATTTTTTAAAAATTTTTAATTAATTAATTTTTTTAACCTTTTGTGTACTGTTGTTCATGTTGTATTCTCTGACTGGAATGTCTTCCTCCCCCCATGTTCCGTGCCCAGGTTTTGTCCAGTTTTATAGTACCAAGTGTAGCACTTTCTTTATACCCTCTTCGTGTTTCTTAATCCTGTATTCAAAATGATCTCTTCATTCTCTGATACCCTTGGTGCTTTTATCTATACCTCTTTTTGGGTAGTTCTCAGATTTGAACTTGAGCTTAGTTCTCAGATTTGAACAGTTAATTTTATCTGTTTCTTAGCTCTCTGCCTGCTTGAGTTGTGGGACCTACAATATCTGATTTCTTTTCCCTCTTTTACAGTGTAAGTGCACAGTATTCATTGACTAAATAGCAGAAGAAACCACACTTTTTAGAGGGTGTGGGAATATTAGTACTATGTCAACTAATTTTCCTATAGCTTAGGCATTCTAATTAGAGTGCAAGGATTTAAAAGATTAATTAATTCACTTATTCAGCACTTAGCTACTATGACAGGTGAGCACCATGATGGATCTGGGAATATGAGGATGACTAACAAAGCTGTGGATGCAGAAGAACAAATCTTTACCTTGTGTTTAGAAATTGAAATTACAAGAGACACCCATTATTTAAGCCATCTGCATGGAACAGTCGAGTCCCAAAGTGTCTGGAGACTGACCCCCATAGACTAGTACTGCTCCTTCTCATCATTAGCTTGGATGAAGACAAGCCCGCCTTGAATTCTCAACGTACTTATGCCCCTTCGAGGATTTCTTTTGAAATTTTTTTGATCTTGCTAAATTTCATTGTGATCTATATGTACATAAATTTACCCAAGGCTGAATTATCAGTGTTGTTTCTTGTGGGACTTGAAGCTTTACTCCCTACTCCCCTAGTGTACTTCAGATGTCAGAAGGGATTCATACATGTCATCATATAAATCAATGGTGGCGTGCATGTGGTGCTGTGTGCATGTATGACCGATACTTCAGAGGGACTGAAAATGGATGATGTGCCCTACAAATGATCAAATAAGTGTTCAGTTAATTGATTATTTTCACTAATATATACCTTCTGGTGTTCTAAGTCTTTGAAAGTTAATTATCTTTTTTATGATAGAGTAAACCAGGACAGTCTGTTTCTTCCTTTTGTTATTTATTTAAATAGGCTTTTATGGTAATTTTTTGGATAAAGTTTAAAGAATTATATCTTTTATTCTCAGGGACTGCTTTGAGTGATTTATCGTAGTAGTGAGATCAGGAAGTTCTTTTAGGCCATGGAAAGAAGTATTAATTTTCATACTCTAAAGGGTTAGCCACTGAGAAATTGTTAATAACATATATGCTTGTTCTGTTACATTAGATGAAAAAGCATATTTTGACTAAATGTAGCATTACTTTTTTTAGGCTTATGATTTCAGATAAATAGCGAAATGAGTTTTTGCTGGCGTTTTCCCATAATGTTAAAATTCTGAAGATGAAATAATTAACAATGAGCCAAGAGGGTGTCTGTCAGTGCCTTAATCTCAATTGTTTTTTGATATTTGAGATTCTAGATAGTGGGCATGACATTATGGTCCATGAAATTAGAATATGAATAGCTGCAACATGGACGGGACTGGAGGAGATAATGCTAAGCGAAATAAGTCAATCAGAGAAAGACAATTATCATATGGCTTCACTCATTTATGGAACATAAGAAGTAGGAAGATCGGTAGGAGAGGAAGGGGAAGAAGAAAGGGGGGCTAAACAGAAGGGGGAATGAACCATGAGAGACTATGGACTCTGGGAAACAAACTGAGGGCTTCAGAGGGGAAGGGGGGGTGGGGGAATGGGATAGGCTGGAGATGGGTATTAAGGAGGGCACGTATTGCATGGTGCACTGGGTGTTATACGCAAGTAATGAATCATGGAACTTTACATCAAAAACTAGGGATGTACTGTATGGTGACTAACATAATAAAATATATTATTATAAAAAATAAAACAATAGAAACTTGGAAAAAAGAAGAATAGGAATAGATCAAGTTTGAGAACTGCATGTTTATAATTTTTTACTTAGTAAATTTTTAGTCCTAGGGAGTTAGAACTGGAGATAACATGGGGATTGCAGAGTCCTGTCTCAGAGCTAGACAGCTCAAGGCCTGGAGGGGTCACTCAGCTTACAAGTTGTAGGGGTAGGACTCGCATCCAGGCCGGCGTTATTTACAACAGCATAGCTATTCTCCTCCCAGAATACAAGTGTGTGTGTGTGTGTGTGTGTGTGTGTGTGTGTGTGTGTGTGAGAGAGAGAGAGAGAGAGAGAGAGAGAGAGAGGGTGCAGAACTGTGAGTGTATCTTGCTCTCATTTGTATTAATTGGATACTCACTATCTTACTGTTCTCATGCATGCTGTTTTCTTCATTACATTGAGTCACAGTAGTTGCATGTGTACATTTTAAGTGTAAGAACAAGATTATCAAGAGGAATAGATTTCAGCTAGGTGTAATATAACTAAGAGATCGAAGGAAAGCATCATTTCCATATTTATTTATTTCAAAAAATCCATAGTTCTTGATGATGTTCTCATGATTTTCTTACATTGTTGACTCAAGAAGTCCTGTGCATATTTTTCATATTTAGCCAGGCTATGATGACCTTAATCCTGATTGGAGACTTTCTATTGAGAAGAGAAAAAAAATCAAAGGTGAGTTGTATGAGATAAGATAATTAAAACCTTATGGGACTATTATTGTATAATAAAAGTGCTCTTTGGATGATATATGTAGGGGACGAAAAAAGATCTTTTTCTTTTTACTCTCAAAGGTCTCTGGCTGAGGCCCTGTAAAATTAGATTGACACAAACAGATTAACAGGAGAAAAACAAACAGAAGTTTCTAGCGTGTATATCGAGCTTATACGTGGGAGTACCCAGAAATGAGTTACTACAAGGGTTGTTTGGAAATTGGGCTTATTTATACAGCATCTTGGCAAAGGAACAATAACATTGTTAAGAGAAGTGACAAGACAAAGAAAAAGAACTTTGGGTTTCTCAAATTTCTTTATCTTAAAAGATTTATGTTCAAGTGGCATATTTTGAGGTGGTGATTCTGATCTCCTTCACAAGTTTAAGAGGAAATCAGCTTTGAAAACTATTGTATGTCTTTCTTAAATTTTTATTAAGAGTATAATTCTCTCATGTTGCTTGTCTGAAAAAGGATATATGAACATTTTCTAAAGCCTTTTATAACCCTTATGATATGTATACTTTTGCACTCACCAACCTTTCAGCTTATTCTGTTGAAAGTGGTGATATTATCTGTATATTCTTCATTTTTTAAGTGGAAAGACTTACAAATACTTACTCCTGCATCCTTAGAATTTTGGACTTTGGTAAATTGTTGGAGCTTAGATGTTTGTTAAATTACCTTTTTGTAAAAATTTGGGTGATGTCTTACAATTTATTTTTTCTTATTTAACGTGTTTAGGACCCAAATATGATTTTTAAATTGATCTTTGGACTAAATGTGTTGTATTTAAGCCACATTGGCGGCTGGACTTGTATTGATTTCTATTTCTCCATTAGATAAAGAGTCCTTTTACCCACTGATAGATGTAAATTGGTGGGCAGCCAACGCAGTGACTTTGGCTCGTTGCTCTGGTGCTTTGACTGTTTCATCAGTGAAAACTTTGAAGAATTTACTGGGAAAATCCTGTGAGTGGTTCGAACCATCACCTCAAGTCACTGCTACCCATGATGGAGGATTTTTAAGTTTGGAGGTAATGCTTTCCCTTTTAGAGCAGCTGGTGTGTTGGAAAGTAAACATTCATTTCCCCAAACATCTAAACACCTGATTTTAATGTAAATTTATGTTTTTAATGATGTCTGTCCATTTATTTATTTTTATTGAAGTGCGGCTATTTGATTTTTAAATTTTAGCTATTCCATTATCTAATCTTGTCCTTAAGAACAAAAACCTGTGATTGGAATCAGAGATTGAGTGCAGTATAAGAAAGATCTATTGTTTAGTCAATTAAAAAACTTGCATTGGAAGACTGAAGACAATGGAGTCATTTTGTTCTTTGTAAAGCATTTTTTCTTCACTGGCATGATAGTTTTTTTTTTCTTTTTCTTAGATTAGACATCTTAAAATGTAAAAGGTATTTCTACTTAAATATGGTTTTTAACAAACAGTTTTCCATGAAGTTGGGGAACTTAAAAATTCTGGGGCGCCTGGATGGCTCAGTGGTTAAGCATCTGCCTTCAGCTCAGGGCGTGATCTCGGCATTCTGGGATCGAGCCCCACATCAGGCTCCTCCGCTGGAAGCCTGCTTCTTCCTCTCCTACTCCCCCTGCTTGTGTCCCCTCTCTCGCTGGCTGTCTCTATCTCTGTCAAATGAATAAATAAAATCTTTAAAAAAAAAAAATTCTGATTCTTTTTAGTAAAGAAAGCTTGTTTGTCTCCTGTCAAAAGACTTGAAAATGGAGGCTAGTAATCTAAAATTGTGTTTTGGTCATTAAAAATTCTTATTCTAAGCCTTTCAAGGGTAAGGACCTTTAATAACTTTCACTTCAGTGCAGATTCACAAGTATTTTTTACCTCAAAGTTTGTTACCGAGTCTACAGATGTTATTTAAAGAGAACCGTGGCTTAAAATTGAAGCCAACTCTATTAAATGTAGGAATGAAAGTTATCTTTAACAGTCAGGCTTTCAGACTCAGAAGTTTGTGAAGCTGTTAGACATTTTCTTTTTAAAAAGGGAGGGAGGGCAGCAGAGCTATTCTCAGTAAAGCAAATAAATACCTTCATGTTTGTTTTCTAAATAGATGAAAAAATTCTGTTTCTCTGCAGCAGGTACAAAAATATCAAAAGTGAAGTAATTAGCATTCTTTTTATTTTCCTAAAATAACTGCCAGACATATATTTGGAAGATCATATTAATGAGCCATTAGGAAAACAGGGTTTAGTTTTGGAGATTTGGAGCCAGTAAGGCAGTGGATACTTCTGGAGCTGTTGATGTGTGTGCTGTTTGTTTTTGGGCTCCTCTGAAGTCTGCTCTCTGTCTTCATCGTGTGGCTCATGTCATACATCGAACCAGAGTAGACTGAAAAATACTTTTCTCATGGACCCTAGAGCTTGTCTTGAGTTCCTCACTACTGACTTAGCATCTCCTTTTTCAATTTAGTGTGAGATTAAACTTGCCCCCAAACGATCTCGTTTGGAGACTCGGGGTGCAGATGAAGATGAAGGGGAAGAGGATTCTGATTCTGATCAGGAGGTATCTGCCAAGGCTCGCTACTTCGGCTACGTAAAACAGGGCCTGTATCTGGTGACAGAGATGGAGCGCTTCGCACCTCCACGGAAACGCCCGCGAACCATTACCAAAAACTACCGCCTCGTGAGTTTGCGCTCCACGACTCCGGAGGAGCTTTATCAGAGGAAGGTGAGGGAGCATCCTATCACTATCAGAGTTCACAGGCCTGCAGATTTTATTCCAGTGAGAAAAAACTAATTTTTTAATACAGAAATTTAAAGAGGGACGGCCCTATCATTGATATGTTAGAAATATCAGTAGGATAGAGCTTTTGAAAATAGTGCTGGCTTTTGGGCCTGAGGAGTCAACATGAGAACAGTGGAGGAAAGATGAATTCGCTTACTGTCCACTTGTGGCTTAGCCGGGTCTCTGTTGCCCTTCACGGGGCCTTCAGCTCTGACCTTATCGTTGTTAAGTACGGCTGTCTGCTCAGACCACACGTGGTGAGGGAAGAAATGCAGGCTTGCTTTCCGGTCAGGGTTTGCTTGGGAAGCAGATTAAATCCACCCCGAGCATCCTAGTCGTTTGTGTTGTTCCTGCAGCGTCCCGGGTGGGCCCTGGACTCGGAGTCAGGCTGTTGGCACTCCTTTCCTGGTTTTGCCTGTTTTACTCTATAAATGTGGGCATTTCAGCTGTCGCTCAGCTTTCTGTTGAGTGTGGAAAGAAACACTTGCTCTATCTGCCCCTAACAGGTCCGTGGGCTTTGGGTGCCACCGTGCACATGAGAAGAGTTAGTGCGTCACATGCTAAAGGTTAAGGGGTCATCCTCATCCATCACATCATTACAGTGACACTGTGGACGATTCAGTAATGTAATGTTCCTGTTCCCATTTCCTTGTCCTAAGATTGAAAGTGAAGAATATGAGGAAGCCTTGTCTCTGGCTCAGACCTATGGCCTGGATACTGATCTCGTGTATCAGAGGCAGTGGAGGAAGTCTGTGGTCAACATTGCTTCAATTCAGAATTACTTGGTATGTTTAAATATTTTGGTAACATGGTAAAATTCAAATGTATGGATATATATATATATATATTTTTGATTATTGGGCTTCATATTGGAGCATTTTGTATTGCTGACATTTCTAAAGCTGAAGCGTGTTTTAGTCAAAGCAGAGAAGTTATCTTTTATCTGGTTGCCTTGGCCTTGCAGCTGAAGTTTGGTGCTGAAGATGTGTGAACAGATCCTCACTGATAAATCAGCTAACTGCCTGATTTTGGCCTAATCCTTTCTCTTCTTCTACCTCAATTACCTTTCTTCACCTGTATCATTCAGGGTCCCCTCAGGAGCCAGAAACCACCTAGTAATTTGAACAGGGAAAGTTTTAATATGGAGCATTATTTTCTAATGAGATTTGCTATAAAGGGGTAAAGAGAACCCTAAGGAATACCTTAGGGCTGAAGGAGCATACCCAAGGAGGGAACAAACTTGGAAGGGAGGCCTTCTCCCTTGGTCTGTGATTCAGACCTCATTGAACTTTGAAGGACAGGTTGGGGCACATTGGATGGAAGAGTTCTTTGGGATGCCTTAGGCCAGGGCTGGTTCTTAGTTGCCAAGGTTGGCAGGTAGGGAAAGGTGGGATGATGGGCAAGCTGATGCCTATAGCTAGGGTGCGCTGGAAAGCTGAGGTTGGGGGTTGGACAACCTCAGATAAGGAACCATGGCCAGGACTGAAAAGAAAAAGCTCCTAGTATGCAGGTGGGCATAGTCTAGGAAGAACCGCCCCCCCCCCAGCCCCCGTCAACAGGTGCCTGGGAGATTCACTGGGAAGGAATCTGCCCATGGGAGTAACAGCTGAAATTCAGTGGGAAATTGTGTTCAGCAGGAGTAAGTGGGGAAGCAGGCACTTCTGGATGTCCCCTACATGCATTGCTGGCTGCGAAGCCATGGGAACAAGTTTAGAACCTGAGCACGTTAGGACCAGAAACCAGAGCCTTTCCTCTGCAGTGGCCCTCTAGCACCCTCTCTTGATGGAGCTTGATATTCTGTCGGTTGCAAAATGGAAATGCTGTCCATCCCATGACTGGCAGTGAGGAGAGATTTTGAAGCTGAGAGGCAATAGATAAGTGACACATCAAGTTTGCCAAATTCTCCTTCTTTGTTTAAATCTTAGAGCTGGATTCCTCCTGCTGCCTGGGTTGAATTTGTTACGCAGCCTGTGTATGGGGACCCTGGGCACCTTTGTGAGGGTGCAGTTGGATTTATGGCATGCTTTAAAGAGGGCCTGACTGCTCATGTGACTTTTAGAAGAGGAAAATGCCTTTGCATTTAGGAAGATCTGAGAAATGTTGGGAAAGTTTCATGGTAATTGTTTTCCATAAAAGTCATGTACATGAGTAATTAGAAATAACATAATCTGAAAAAGTTATAAGAAGTTGATGCTTCAACCATTTTGGAAGATAAACTGTTAACAAGTAAGACACTGGAGAAGAGAGAGCATGGGAGATAATGAAATAAAGGAAGAAGAAGTTGCTTGTATTTCTTTTAAAAGATCAGAACACCAAAGCAGTATTATCTTTCTTCTTTTGTGACTCAGGACAGTGAGTTGTGAGTTTATGTATACCCATTCAGGGCTTTTTCTGGAACACAATAAAGGACAATTTTGGTGCCTGAAGGAGCTGACAGGTGTTGAGAGACAAAGCAAGTACATTTTTTTATTGGGAGAAATACTTAATTCAGCTAAATAAATAGGCAGTTAAGAGTAAAAGCACTAGGTGAGAGAAGGTGAAAGGAGTACAGGAGAAGCATAAATATGGCCTTCCCTTTTAGGGAGCTTATAATCTTTCTGAGAAGATAAGCTTCATGACTAAAATATAAATAACCATACAAGACGATTCCAGATAAATGCTGTGGGAACCTAGTGAAAGTAGCAGTCATTTTAGACCCAGTGGTTATGGAAGGCTGTAGAGTGAAGACATTTTGAGCAGGTTTGAGAGACTTCAGAGCAGGCATCCGGGAGTTAGAAGAGAGGAAGGCATTCTTCATGGGACAAATGGTATGAGCAAATTAAAAGAAAATGAGCATGGCCTGTGGCATTGACTGAATTTGTCCTAGTCATTGCTTCATGTCTGTATTATTACTTGGCCCCTAGTAAATATTAGGTGACTAGAAAATATTTCTTGGATGAGTAAATGAGCTCTGTAAGTAAACCCATCTGCTTGATTAGATATTCAACAGCAGTGAACTTTGGGAAATATGATTAGAAGATACATTGATGTGGGTTCTGGAGAATGTGGAAGGCTTGTGATGACTTAGGCTTCTTATCTTTAGGATAATGGGGAAACGTGGATTTTTGACTGTGGAGGTGCAGAGGGAGGTGGTGCAGAGGATGACTGGCGTGGAAGGAAAGTGTTGGTGGGAAACCCTGCTAAGGGGAAGGGTCTCCTGAGATGTCACAGGTGTCATGTGCTGGTGACATGGACTGGTATGGAGGCCATAGAGCTGGAGAAGGGAAAATGAGTTAAGAGACATTGGAAGAAAGAACTGATAGAATGGAATGTGTAAAGGAATGCAGGGTAGCAGTCAAATCTTACTTAAAACTTATAACCACAATGACTCTTTCTTGGAAGAGGGCAAGTCAGAGATTTTGAATGGAGTCAGAGGAAGCAGTAGGGAGGGAGGAATCGGCCCTTGGTCTTTCCAAAGAATAGCATATCATGGCTTTTTATGATTAAATGATCATCTGCACTTTGTGTTACATCTCATGGTCAAGTAAATATAGAACTTTGATGTGCTATGCCTCATTAGTTTTGTTTCAAAGTGAAGCATGCTTGTTACAATAGGATATATCTTATCTTGCCTTTCTGCTTGTTTTTCTACTCTATTATATAGCCCAAATGCAAACTAACGAGCAGCTATAAAAACTTGGGTAGAGCTTTTTTATATTTCTGAAAAAGAGTCCTGAGCTTTGTGTTTCAGTGTGTCTCAGAAGAAAAAAGAAACCATGGGAATCTCATTTTCTACATCCCATTCCAGTCACCATTATGGAATTAGCCTTTTCCTGTTGAGCTTCTCTAGCAGCTGCCTGTGGCAAAGGGCTTAGGTAGCTGTACTCCCTTAGGTCTAGCTTTATGATTCTAGAAGGCAGTTGTCACATGCTGTCAGCTGTCATGGGTTCTTTAATGCCTCTGTTTTTTTATTTGTATCCAGAGCAAAATAAAGAAACGATCCTGGGTTCTTCATGAGTGTTTGGAGAGAGTTCCTGAGAATGTGGAGGCTGCGAAGGAACTGCTTCAGTATGGACTGAAAGGCACAGACCTGGAGGCCCTGGTAGCAATCGGGAAAGGAGCAGATGATGGCAGGTTGGTCACAGAAAGATTTGGATCCAAGAGTAAAGGTGACTTTGTGAAAACATTGAAGCTGAGACAGGGCAGAGGGTAAACTTTTCTTTATTTAGCTTATCCTGTAATGAGACAGTTGCCTTCGATCAATGCTTCTCTTATCTGAGGTCACAGCTTTCTTTCCCTTGAGTTAAATATGTGTACGTATGATAGCTTGGTGCTGAGAAGAGAGCGGATTCAATAAACCTTTATCGGATCCCGGCAGTTTCTTAGCTGTGGGCTAAAGGTACGTACCTGGGAGCTCTTACTAGTCAGGAGCACCCCCTTGGCAAGTGTGAGCTTCATTCACTTTGTCTGTCTTGGCCTCGTACCTCCTTTAGAGAATTCAAGTGATTAAATTGTGTGTTTTATGAAAGCACTTTGTGAACTTGTAAGTAGCACACAAATGTCTGTTGATAATAATAGTAAAGTTATTTGACATTTGGAATTTTTTAAAGATATAAGTGTGATGGTATATTTAATAAGTACTGTAAATGAGACTGACATGCATTACCATTTTTAAACCTTATTTTTTTTGTACTGTAATTAATTTTAAGTAATCTCCTTGCCCAGTGTGGGGCTTGAACTCATGACCCCAAGATCAAGAGTTTCATGTTCTATGGACTGAGCTAGCCAGGCACCCCTCAAATTTCATTTTACTGTTATTTGTTCATTCATTTTATTTATTTATTTTTAAGATTTTTATTATTTATTTGAGAGAGAGCAAGCATGCGTGAGAGAGAGCAGGGGGAGGGGCAGTGGGAGAGGGAGAAGCAGACTCCCTGATGAGCAGGGAGCTAGGCTCCATCCAAGGACCCTGGGACCATGACCTGAGCTGAAGGCAGACACTTAACTGACTGAGCCACCCAGGCGCCCCTATTTATTTTTTAAGTCAACCATTTTAAAACCTTAAATAGAAGTGTAAACTCTGGGCAACATTTTCTTCCTGGACTGTTTCATGTTGGGTGAGTATAACCTCACATGTTTTCCGAAGTAGTTTTCATTGCCATGATTTAAAAATTTTTGTATGCGATGATTAGTGATGACTTTTGCTCATCCTGTGGATATAATGAGTCAATCACTTTGCTTACAATAGAAAAGCTTTCTTTCAAATAATTGGTTCTTTCTGTTTCTGTGGAAATCAACGTAGGAATAAAGTCAGCCAGAGTAGGGGAAAACAGCTTGCACTAATAGCTTTGGGGTTTTTCCTTCCAGATTTACATTACCGGGTGAAGTAGACATTGAGTGTATCCCCTATGAGGAGCTTTCACCGCCCGATGAAGAGCCTGCTGAGAGTAAGAAGGAGAAGAAGATCAAGAAGAGAAGGGAACTACTTAAATTAGTGAACTTTGCAAAGTACATGATTTATTACTGTTCGTTTGGTACTGTCTTTAAAATAACTAGTCATTTAAGTGTGTTCTTTACTAGGATTAATTGCTCTGAATTATTCCAGCAACTTATATCAAACGCAGTTAGTATTATTTTACCCTTGTGCTTTTGTGCATTGTTCCGTCAGTTTGGGGCTCAATGGAATGTCATTATTTTTATTCTATTTTGACTCATAGAGAAGTGTGCTTCTGTGTTAATATAAGTGGCCTAATAGAGTTATTCACAACAGGTTAACGCTGGAACAAAAGGAACTTTGCCGTTGTAGACTGAAATTATTAACCTACTTAGATCGGCTTGCAACATACGAGGTAAGGAGCAGTTTTAATCAAACCAATTATGTTTATTCGATCTATCATCATAAATGCTGTGGCTGCCCTAGTATCTGGCATTCTTGATCTTTATAACTGTTTATGTTTTAGGAAAAATTCATTTTGTGCAGAAGCAGTTTCTCTTACATATCAGCTTTGGTAAAAATTAGAGACCGTGGAAGGCAGAAGTTGTGTTAGTCTAGGGCGTAGAAATGCTTAACCATTTCGGTGTATCTGTATTTTCTAGATATATGATCCTTTTCATTTACTTTTATTTTACGTTTTGACTTTAAGGTTATGGCAATATAGCTGTCTCCAATACCAAACTCCAACTACCAATTCCAATATAGCTGTCTCCAATACCCAATATACACTGGGTTTTAATAATCCTAATATGAATATTTCTGACTCTTTTTATTTTAATGATTTGATAGTGGGTTGAATTTAGTTGGTTGAACTTGAATCCAAATTATGGCCAAAATGAGACACTTGAACTTTAAAAAAAGGTGTACTTTATTTTTATTTATTTAGGGACACAAACACTGATGTTTCCATGTTCAGTAGCACAATTCAGATGTTAAAAATATTTCAGCAGGGGCGCCTGGGTGGCACAGCGGTTGAGCGTCTGCCTTCGGCTCAGGGCGTGATCCCGGCGTTACGGGATCGAGCCCCATGTCAGGCTCCTCCACTATGAGCCTGCTTCTTCCTGTCCCACTCCCCCTGCTTGTGTTCCCTCTCTCACTGGCTGTCTCTATCTCTGTCAAATAAATAGATAAAATCTTAAAAAAAAAAAAATTTTCAACAAATATACATATTTCAGATTGCTTTTTCACGTGGCCCTCACAGCTGAAATTACCCAGAAATTAATATAAATTTCTCACTTTTAAAGTTTGACTTTACTTGCAGGTTACTTCCTCCATCTGTGTTAGTCCTCCTTCCTATGGGCATACCTGTCTCGGCTCTTGGTACTGGCACATAGCAGGCACTCAGTAAATGTGACCTCTAATGATGTGATTGATGCTTGTCCCCAGAATAACGGAGGTACTTAGTACTTCTAATGCGTGTGGGCAGATCCGAAAGCATTTGGTTTCCCACCTGCTAATGAAATAGAAATGTTTTCAAACAAAATACCACTGACAAAAGAGGGCTATTTATGGTTTCTAGAAAACATGGTAGTGAGTATATCATTTCATACAAACAAGTTGCAAAAAGTTCCTAATAACTTTTATCTATAGGTATGGCTAGTTTGATTGTTGGATAGTCATGTTATTTTAAAGCATATCCTTTCATTGTGTTGGAGTTTTATTTTGAGGTAATACATAAAAGCATGTTATGAACTACAGAAGTCGGTTCAGGTATGGTTTATTATGTTTTCTTAGCCTTTGTTTTACTAAATTTTATTGATTTTGAGATGTTAAAGAGTTCCATAAAATGTTCAGAGTTTGACTATCCAGTTAATTTACTTTCATTATCCTTTAGTTATTAAATTGCTCTTTTCCTATTTGGCAGTTGTAAGTACATTTACTAGTGCATGGTGTAAAGTATTTGTTGAGCCCATTTTCTTAGGGAATTAGGCTAATTAGGCTTTCGTAAAGTAGGTGAAGTTGATGAATTCGGCTGTTAAAACTTAAAAATGAAGATGTTCAGATAATAGTGGCTCACCAGCTAGATAGTAGTAGAGATAGCCATTGCATTTTAATCCTGGGACATAGCTTATTTTATGAATTTTGTGATAAATTAGATAAAAATGGATTCATTTCAATGTGACACAAGTGCCTGGTATGTACCATCATGGCAGTGCTGGAGGGGATGGAACTATCCTTCTGGAGTCCGCATTATGTAGGCAGTAAGTGATGACAGTGATGTGTGAAGAATTGATGAGAGAGCATAGTGGAGAAAAACATTCCATTTTTTCCCAGGGACGTCCGAAAAGTCTCTACATAGGAAGCGATATTCCAACTAGTCCTTAAAAAGAAAGGCAGGCAGATTTAGGGGGCTGGGGAGTACTATGAGGGGGACATGGGAGCAGAAGGTTCGTGAAGGTGTAGGGCTTTTGTCTTGTTGGCTGCTATAGCCCCAAGCTCAAATCGGTACCCAGCTCCTTGAGGAGCTCAGCAAATATTTGTTGAAGCAATGGATAGGTAAGAGAATACCTTAAGAAATACCAACACGTTAGTTGAGGACTTACCATTTGTCAGCCACTGTGCCGGGTACTGAATCCAGATTATTTCTCAGCAGTCCTTTCAGGCAGGTACTATTCTCCTTCCAGTTTTCTGGATATGAAAACTGAGGCTTGGGGAAGGAAAGTAATTTGCTGAAGTAGAAAGCAAGAACTCATAACAAGGTCTCTTGGATTCATTAGCCTACGCGATAATCATCATGCTGTATGAAGAAAGGCCTAGTTGGGTGAAAGGAGATGGGGTGCACCTGACAGTGTGAGCTGGTGGGAGGGGGCAGCACAGACCAAACGGAGAAGAGGTGGTTAGAATAGTTTCTGGCCACGTTTTGAAAGGTCTCTCATGCTGTGTAAGGAATGGAGTTGAACTGTTAGAGGATGAGTGAGTTTAGGAAAGAACAGGAAGTGGGAAGTGCAGACAGTAGTTGTAGGCAGCTCTTTCAGGAAGTTTTGTTTCAAGGGAGCCAAGAAGATGGTGTTAGCTACAGGGTATATAAAATTAAGAGTTATTTTTTTAATAGAAGGAAGAAGTATTGTTTGTATGCTAATGGGAAGGAAGCAGTGGAGGGTGAGGAGGAATTTATCGAACAGAAGAAAAAGGAGGTAATGGCATGATTATAGAAAAGAGAGAAATGGGATTTGGAGCATGAGTAGGGTTCGGGGCTGTTTGGGGACCAGATGTATGTACTTTTTCTGTTGTAACTGAAGGAAGGAAAGTCCTAGTGGTATAGATGCAGGTAGATGTACAGTTTTAGTAGGTTGGAACATGAATGGATATCCCGTCTAATAGTGTCAGGTAAAAAATCATACGAAGCAAGTTCTGAGTTGAGAAGGGAGACGGGAATGAGTGTTGGAAGTCTGGAAATAATGAAAGACTTGTGGAGAAGTTCCTAACAGTATAGGGGAGAAAACTTGTTAGGGAAATATAATAGCATTAAGGGACAGCAGATCTGATTTGAATTTATAAAATGTCAAACCTTCCTTAAAGTATAGAGAATAGTATAATGAACCCGGATGTACTTACTGCCCAGTTCAACCATTTTGCCAATCTTGTGTCTTTTACTCTCTACTCCTGCCTTTTCTTGCACTTAGTTTTAAAGCAAATCCTAGACATCTTATCATTTCCCCATAAATACTTAAGTATGTGTCTGTAATTGGTAAAGACTTAAAAAAATAACCACAATAACAGTATTATTTCTGAGAAAATTGGCAGCGTTCCCTAATATCATTTGCTATCCACTTGATGTTCAGATTTCCTTGGTCACCTCACAAATGGTTTTACAGTTGGTTCATTTGAATCCGGACCCTAACAGGGCTGAGATCTTGAAATGAGAATTGTCAGCTTGGTTTTGTGATAGTTTTTCAGACTCCTGGTTACTTGTAATAAGGGTTCATAGTTGCCTTGGACTAAGGATGAGATTTTGCCAGGTGAGTATGATGAAGGGAAAGAAGTAAGGGATTAAAGAAGTCTTTATAATGATGGACCAGGGACTAAGCTGGTTGGAAGGGATAAGAGAGTTGGAGGAGAGATAGCAGGTGAAAAATGCAGGGTCAGTGGACTGGATGTCTCAGTGACTTTGAGGAATTGCTGGAATGCCATGTACTGGCTTAAGTGGGGCGGAACAGGGGGGAAGGAGCAGTTGCTCAAGAGTTCAGTGTTTGATATGGAGATGTCCCAGAAACTTCCTTCTTGGTGATGGTAAAGATCCCGAGTGGTGGTAGGATGTGTAACTGTGATGGAATAAAGGGAACGATTATTGTGGATGAGGAGTCAGGGAACTGAGAACATTTTTGAAATGTTTTCTTTCTTGGTTTCCGTGAGTATGCGTTGAACACTCCCCCGCCCACTTTACTTCTCTGGCTGCTTCTGCATTTGCTTTTCAGATGCAGATTCCTGCCCTCCCTGCTTCAACTTCTTCTCCCTTGAAATCATATTCACTTCTGTGTTAGTAACAGTATGGCATATATGTGACTCATCTTACTCCAGAACTCTGGACCTGTCTATCTACCTGCCTTCTGGGAGGCTCCTTTTAGGCGTGCTATAGTTCCAAGCCCAACATATTTGCAGGTGATCTTCTCAAGCCTCCACCCTCCCTCTCTCACCTCCTCATTCTTGTCTCTCTCCTACCTCAGTAAACTAATTCAGTCAATAAGTAATTACTGGTTACTTATAATGAAAAGCAGTGTGCTGGGTATCTGGGGTTCAGCATCGAACATGACAGACAGGAGCCCTATGTCATACAGTGCAAGGGGTTGATCCTCACTTGCAGTTGCCATGGCTAACTCCTATTTGTCTTTTATATCCCAGCTTCGGAGCCACCTCTGGGAAGCCTTCCTTGCCTTCCCCGAACTAGTTTTATAAAACTACCCTCCCTCTGGGTTTCCCTTTACCTGTTCCTGTGTGCTTGTTTGTCTTTCCTACTAGATTTTAAGCAATTTGGAGGGCAGGAAACGTGTTTCGTTCATCATATCACTGCTGCCTATCACCGTGCCCCTAGCACATAGTAGACACTCAGTAAATATTTGTTGAACGAATGAATGGTTCAGTCTGCATCTTACATCGATTGCCAGCAGCCGTGAAGTTAATCTGAAGTTCTCCTACAGATGCCGGTGCCCATAATACACAACCGTGTATAACGGTTGCTTATTTGTTTTTAGCAGGTGGTGGGTTTTGGTTGTCTTACTGTAATTAATTTTTTAATGCCTATTTCATTTACTTTTTAATTTTTTTTGATTATTAGCATTTATAAATACAGCCGTTTTCAAAATAAAGGCAAGAATGCAGATGTACGACTTCAGTTAACAGTTGATAGTTTAATTAATTCAGGGCTTATTTATTTAGGGAGGCAGAGTTGTAAAGATTTTTAATATTTTCTTGTCACTCGTATTTAAAAGCCTTTTCATTATTAAGTCACTCTTTCCCCTCAGGAAATCCTAGGAGTGCCTCATGCCTCTGAACAGAGATACGATGCTGAATTCTTCAAGAAGTTCAGAAATCAGAATATCGTTCTCTCAGCAAGAACTTATGCTCGGGTAATTTCTTCTTTGTAAATAAAATAATTATGGTTATTAACACTTTCTAAATCTCTGCGTTGTGCAGTTAATGTATTTGCCTGCATTTACCATCATTTCACTTTGTTGTAATATTAATGTAGAGAAAATGGAATTATATTTTTAAAAATGTTTATTCATTGTCCCTCTGCCCCTCCCCCTGCTCATGCTCACTCTCTCTCTCACTCTCAATAAATAAAATCTTAAAAAAAAAAAAAAAAA
>NW_024426774.1:11139552-11354141 GCF_017311325.1 Ursus maritimus | reverse complement strand
AAAAAAAAAAAAAAAAAGGTAGGGGCGCCTGGGTGGCTTAGTTGGTTAAGCTTCTGACTTTGGCTCAGGTCATGATCTCAGGGTCTTGGGATCGAGCCCTGAGTCCTCAGGGAGTCTGTTTCTCCCTCTCTGTCTGCCCCTTGCCCCACTCACTCATACTCTTTCTCTCTCTCTCTCAAATAAATAAAAATTTTAGAAAATGTTTATTCATCATTCTGAATTTTAAAAATAAGTAATTTTTACAGCATTAGATTGAGAAATGTGATGCAGACCAGGAAGAATTAGAAATATTTCAAAGTGCTTTAAATCAGAACTACATAAAAAGTTAATTTTAGGTTTTTGAATGCTGTTCTACAAGGTCATTCCTTTATTTCTAAGGTTTACAGTGGAAACTTACCCCTTGCTGTTTGTACAGGAAAGTAACGTACAAGCCCTCGAAATTCTGTTTACTTATCATGGATCAGACCTGCTTCCTCATCGCCTTGCAATTCTCTCCAACTTCCCAGAGACCACTTCTCCACATGAATATTCTGTTTTGCTGCCTGAAGCTTGGTATGTGACTGGGTTTACTGAATTTTACCTTTTTTCTAAATCATAACAGTTTTTTGTTTTGCTGAATAATTTGAATTAAACAAAATCGATTTTAACGGAATCTATTTAAACTTTTTTCTGATTATAAATTCTTTCTAACTTATTTTTAAATGATCTCAAAGCCAAAATATTTCTAGCATAGCAGGATCACCTTAACTTAATGAAAATGAACTTTACTTTTTATTTTTTTAATGAAGGCCTAATTTTACTGGTGTGTGCTCAATATGGTTTTATGGTTAAGAACAGCTGTTCTTGTTTTGTGTGTGCGGTTTTTTTGTTTGTTTGTTTTTTGTTAAGAACAGTTTTTAGGATAACTATTTGTTTGAATTAGATCTTTTAGAAATGAAGTAGTTCTGACAACATTAGGTAGTAGGTCCCGGGGACTCAGGAATGTCTGATTCCTGCCTTTCTTAACAACCGTTTCTCCCTGCGAAATTCCAGAGGCAGAAAGACAAATGGGAAATCAAAGTTCCACTTTATTATTAATTGGACTGATGCTCTTTGTCTCAGTTCAAGGCTCTTTGAGAATTGGGTCACGACACGTGACATAGACTCTTAAGTGCAGTGGTCCTCACTGTAGCACCCAGTGGGTTCTAGATGCCGGAACTTTTGTTCTTGAGAATGAAGAAAAGAGCATAAATTTGCCTCAGTGACTAGTTCAAAATGGGTAGGTAGGCCATTAGCTCCAGGCCTGAGTGGCACCTGGGAGCTGAGAGGAGTGCAAAGGATACTGTGCTTGTCCCTTACTGCACTGAGGCCAAAGGCAAGCGTATTCACCATGACATCTTCTGCATCCAGTGAGTGGACTGGGTTAGTAAATGTGAGACCATGTCCGTCTCCTAGTAAATGTGGCTCAGTCGCGATTTGCATGATTTACATCCTTTCTGAATTTGAGTTTACTTGTCTTTACCATGAGTTGACAGTCCCTGTGTTGCTTATTCATATTGCGTGTGTTGAGTTACAGGTGAATCGATATGTATGAGGTCTGCTCATGATCTGTAAAACGCTGTGAGAGATTATGACCATTCCAGTTGAAATCACAGTCACCAATTTTAGCTACTGGCAACTTAATGCTGTTAAGGGATGTTACTGGAATTTAGTGGATCATTTAGCTTCCTTATTTCTCCCCTGCCACCTCCACCCACTATCCTATGTGTAGGCTTGGATGTTGATGGTGAAGACCAACATTTACAGAGTAATTAGTAGGTATTTCATACATAGTTATATCTGGTTTTCATTTTTGGTATTTTCCCTCTTATTACAGAAAACTGAGGTTTACAGAGGTTTAGTAGCATAACTCATATAAAGTACGGCCAAGATTTGCAACTTTTATTTGTTTATAGTTGTAGATTAGGAAGCCTAAAAAATAAGTTCTAAATTCCTCATTTTGCACTACTCCTAGTGCTAAAAAAGTCTTAGTCATGGTAAAAGTGAACATAAAGAAGCTTGAGGTGCTCTTTTCATTTTCATATAATTTCTTTTATATTATTATAGTGATATGTAAAATGTATTTTGTCAATGTGTATTTATAGGTATTTTAGAATATAATTTTATTGTTTTCTTCCTCTTTGCAAAAATAGATCTAATCTGAATGTAAATGACTTTTTTCTATTCTAAATTGTCAGTATAGAGAAGGGCTATCTCTTAAAGAAAGGGGGAGCAGGCTATCTTCTCTTAGAGTTTTTTTTTTAAAGGTAGTTTGTCCTTAGACTTGAGTTCATTTGTGGTTATTATTTCCTGATGACTACTTAGATAAACATATGATTTTCTGAGATTTCAGAATTGGTATGCAAAATAGTTTGACAGTGCCCAGTGCTGGGTTACCTCTAAATGCCCTATGGTTCCTTTATCGGGGCTGCCGTAATCAACTTAAATTATGATAAATACTTGAGCTATATACCATATTATAGCAGAGGGTAATAGAAGATAAAATTATATGGAATCATTGTGTTGGGATATGTTGCTTAGACAAGTTTTGAAAAGATTCTAGTTGCTTAGGAGTCTTTATATTTATTTTAAGCACATTAGGGAAATAAAGATTTTTGTTTCTCAAGAAAGTCTTATTGAGTGTAGTTTTGCTCTAATTAGAAAGAATGAGGAACAACAGGTTTTAACAGTAATGTCTCTGTCTCCTTATGATTTTATGTGGGTGCAAAGCAAACCTGTAGTTACATTTCAGCCATAGCCTCTTCTGTGAAGTCTTCCATACACTTATTCCTTTTCCTACATTTTATCATTCTTTGTTCTTGTAGTATAACCCTTTTTACAGTGTATCTTAGTCATTTTTAGTTCAGCTTTTCTCCCTCTTGTTCCCTTTTTAAATAAACATCCAGCCTTAAAGCCAAAACTAACTCTTTAAGGTAGACACCATCTCCTCCTTATTTTTGGATTCTCATGGCCTAGGGTGGTGCTTATGTAGTCGGGTCTCTGAAAATGTTTGCTCGCTGAAGCAATTAGGGCTCTCATTTATAAGAGAGATCAAAGGCTGTCCCAAAGGAAGTGCAACAGAATAGACTTCTTACCTTTAACAAAGGAGATGCCCTGCTTAGTGTCTCACTGAGGCTCCGATGGCCTTAATTCACGAGTCCAGGGCTATTTTAGCCCAGAGTTAAAGCCGGACTGTTTTCCCCAGCTTCAAGTTTTATTCTAATGGATGCGTGGATCGATAAGATCTATTTATAGAAATCGTTTCCTTTTTGAGGAAATTTATTCTTCTTTGAAAACTTGGTATTTATTTTCCAGTCCCTTTCAAGTCAGAACAACACAGTGTCTGTTTTGTTGGAACCCGAGTGCTCCTCTGTATCCCTCTGCCCCCCACCGTTTGCTGAGCGCTGTCTGTGTGCCTGGCACTGTGCGTGGGAGGGATTCTGCAGTGAGGGAAACACTTTCTCTTTAGCAGGAGTTAATCAGGTATGTTTGATGCATCAAGAAAAATTCCTACATCCAGCATCATGCTTTCAAACTGAGGAAGAAATAAGAGTTGAAAAGACTCTACATACATTTGCAGGTTTTTTTTCTGCTTTTTTTTTTTTTTTAAAGCCTCCTCAGTTGCAATGTTTGAAAACTAGTAACAAGATCTTCCTTCTACCTCATTTACTGCCTTCAAGGACAGTAGAACTTTCTGTACATGTGCCTTTATTTCTTTCAGCATATATACCGCTCAGCAGCCCAGCCCTTTTCATCCTGCTTTATCGGCCCTTCAGCCCCTCCACTTGTATTTTGCAAGAAATGACTTTTCAGTGATCTGTTAACTGGATTTGAAACCATTACCCACCTCTAAGTGTACGGCTCTCGGAAGGCAGAATGGCTGTGGAACTCTGCACGGTCTTCAGCTTGCTGTTAGGACAGTGCGTCCAGTCCTCCGTTTCCTCCCTCCAGCCACGCAAGCCTGTTGGCCCTGGAGCATGCCACGCCTGCCCCCGCCATCGGGCTTTCGTGGCCCCTGTGCCTCCTGCCTGGTGCGCCCTTCTCCCAGATCTTCACGTGACTGGGTCTCTTACTTCTTCTGAGTCTCCTCTCAAAGGTCAGTCTCCTTCTCTGACCACTCTCTTTTCATAGTCTTCTGTCCCTACCACTGCTTTTGCCCTTAGCAGCTGTTTCTTCGTAGCACGTACACCTAACATAGCATACGGTTGTTTGTCTCCTCCACTTTATCTCATCTCCCTTGGCCTTCCTATTTACGATTTTACCCTCACTTTAAATCCTCCTTTCCTGCTTTATTTTCTTCGTAGCATTTATCACCCCTACCTTAGTTTGAGTTCTGTTTCCTTATCTTATTTATTTGCTTCGCTACTAAAATAGCAGCTCCGACAGGGCAGGGACTTGTGTTTTCTTCCCTTCCTTAGACCCTGCTGCACTTAGAAGATTGCCTGGCACGTTGTAGGCACTCAGTAAATACTTGTTGAATGAATGAATAAATGAATGAATGAATATCAGATCCATAAGGGAAGGACCTTGTGTCTTGTTCACTGGGTAGAGGTACATGGGAGGGTAGGTAGGGTTTTGCATCTTAGAGTTCAAGCCATGTAGTATCTTGGGAAGCAATAATAAGTTATGCCAACAAAGTGGCCTTTGACTTACCCCATGTTGAGCTCCTGTACGTAGAACTTTTGCTTTGGCATTTACCTGAAATTTGATGAACCAGTTTTGTTTGAACCAAATTTGATGATTATGATTGCTGGGAAACTTCTGTGGCGTGTGTTAGTTTTGTGTTTTATTTTGTCATTCTTATTATCATGTGTGTTCGACAGTGATGAAATGTGAGCAAGTTTTGTAAAACTTTGAAATTACATTTTTTATCATAGACGATACATCTCTTTATTAGCTATCTATCCTTAGTTTGTCATTGGTATAAAATGTGTATACTTTATATTCTAGTTGACTGTTTTAGTTGAAGTACAAAGGTGACATTTCTTACTGTCTTTATTAGCTTCCACAATTTTTGTTAATAGAGGTTTTTATAAAAGGGAATTTTTTTTAACTTTTGGTATTTTTTATATTTATGGCATGTTTTAGAAAGATTATTTAATTTTTTCATTGTATGCCTCTTTTCCTATTGTGGAATCTTTCCAGAATGATGGAAGTAACCTAGTTTAAAAAGTTGTATTTTGAACAGTTGTCTGTTGAATAGCATTGGGATAAGAGCTTCGATTCTAGAGCCAAGTTGCCTAGTTTGTGTTTTTGGATGACTTTTCTTAAATGCACCTCAGTCTTCTCACCTGTAAAATGGACATGATTGTAACACTTACTTCATAGCATTGTGGGAATGTTTAATGAGTCAGTGTATATAAAACATTGAGAACAGTGCCTGGCACCAAATAAATGCTACGTAAGTGTTAGCAATTGTTGTTAATGCAGAATCCTATACTAGGCTCTTGGCTTTATCTACTTCATATGCTTACTATTTTAAACTTCTTTTTGGAATAATTTTATAATTATTGAAAAGTTGAATGGAGAACACAAGGAGTTCCTATATACCCTTCACTTGGCTTCCCCTTTCTTCCCATATAATCATAGCACATTTGTCAAAACTAAGGAATTGTCACTGAAATAGTCAGTTCTGCTGTAACATGACATATGCACTCCTAAAAGTCACTGACGGTGCAGAATCTTGCAGTGAAAACCACAGGGCTGATGGGAAAAGTGGAATTAATGGTCCAGCACTCAGTGAAAGTTAGGAACCTAACTGAAAAGTTAGGAACCTAAAGGAAAGTCCTAACGTATTTTTACATGTGTTACATAGGTAACAGACATGCAAATACGAAAATATGGCACTTACCTTAAAAAAAGCCCTTAGACTTGGCACGTGGAAGTGGGTGTTGGAAGAGTTGCA
This sequence comes from Ursus maritimus, assembly GCF_017311325.1. NCBI lineage: Eukaryota > Metazoa > Chordata > Mammalia > Carnivora > Ursidae > Ursus > Ursus maritimus. Next base: position 11,348,218 of record NW_024426774.1, on the reverse strand, counting down.
CTCCTGCATTATTGGGAAATGGAGGAAGAGGGGTGGGTAGAAATTGGTGGAAAGTTGTGCCACCAGATGTGGATGGGGGGCTTCCTAACACACTCTGGAAACTGAGGTCGCTGGTAGGTGTTTGGGTGTCCCTGCACGCGTAATCCAACATGGCTGGGTTCAGTTTTCTGTGTGCACCTAACGTTTCTTGTGGATGAAATTGGGTGTCAGCAAATGTGAAATTTATGTTACGCTCAAGTTGTTCCCTCATATATATCATTGGCACAAATTTGCATCTTCAAAACAGCATAGCAGAACTGACTGTACAATACTGTTAACTAAATGACAAATTTATTTGGATATAATTAGTTTTTCTACTAATACCCTTTTTCTGTTTCTGAATCCAATCTGGGATACCACATTGCATTTAAATTTCATTTATTTTTAATATATGGAAATAAACTGTTGTACATATATGTCAGTCAGGAAATTCTCTGACACATATATTTGCCAGATAATGAAAATTGATACTCATATTTATATTCCTGGATTATTTCCAGATTCAATAAGGAAAGATTGCATTATTTAGTGTATTTGGGGGTATTGCAGTATTTAAAGTATTTTATAGTTATAAGTGGTAAAACTCTAATGATGGAAGTCAAATATCCAGAACACTGCATTGTCCTCATCTAGACAAGCTGTTACTATAGTGACTTGGCAGTTTGTTTGCTTGTAAATATCTGAGTTTAGTTAGATTATTTGGTGATTAAAAGTTTGACTGAAAAGCATGCTGTAACTGTGGATGGATTGTACTTGTGTGAACCATAAAAATGTGTTACAGACATTTCTGTTTTCTGAGTTCGTGATTGTAAGAATTATTCGTTGACTTGTAATCATTCTTTGTCTTCGGCTCCACAGTAATTTATGTGACATCCCATTAAGGCGAAAAATCAGAAGGCGCTGGGTAAAAGACGTTAAGTCATTCGTTGTTTAGATCATGTATGATGTCAGCCTAATCGTATGTCCGTACATACCTGGCTACTTAGAAACTGCTCTTCTAGGGCATAGAAATAGAAAGCTCTTTCTTTCACCTGCTTCCTTTAGAGCAACACTGCAAAACAGTGCAGTAAGTTGTATGACGACCCAACCGGCAGAAGCGTTTCTTCTCCCCATGACCTCTTTGTGGTGACCCAGGGCCTCTTTGTGTCACGCATACTGTAACGCATGTTTGCCCCTGGCATTTTATTCCCTTGCTAACCCTGAATTATTCCTGCTTTTCCTCGGCCCTAATCCCTTTGTGGTGCTCTCTGTCCCACTTGACAATGCGGCAAGGTGATAACTGTGTTCTTCAACAGTTCGATTAAGAATGAATATATCTTATGTGCATTTGTAAGTCTCATTTTTGGCTTTGCGTATTTTTGGCTCTGTTAAGTGTAGGGACTGTTAAGATCATGTGACCATTATACGCTTTTTATGTTTTTAGAAAAAATTTTAATTGTTAAAAAATGCATAACATCAAATTTACCATTTTAACCATTTTCAGCATACAGTTCAGTAGTAAATACATTCACCTTGTTCAACCAATTTCCAGAACTCTTTAGCTTGTGAAGCTGAAACTCTGTGTCCATTAAACAACTCCCCATTTTCCACTCAACCCAGCCCCTGACCAGCACCATTCTGCTTTGTGTCTGGATGAAACTGTCTGCTCTCCTTGCCTCATAGAAGTGGAATCATGCAGTATTTGTCTTTCTATGGCTCTTTTATAGTTCACTTAGCATAATATCCTCAAGGCATAATACACTTTCAGTGAAATTAGTATTACGATTAAATAAAATTTCTAGTGGCTTGCCATCTGTGGGTCATGTTTCTGTTTATGCTGCAAAAGTACTTCCCAAATGAAGTAAAGGATGAAGATGAATTTAGTTTGAGATGCAAGGTTACCATTATTGCCTGACTTCCTATGGAAAACCTCTTCATCTCTTGATAATAAAGAGGGCGTAGGAGCTGAAGGGAACTTGTAGTATTTCCTCCAACACTTTGTTTTCTAAATCTTGGGTTTGAGTAGCCAAACATAGAGACTTTTTCTGTAATTACGGTAACATAAAATTTATGTCCTAAAATAGCAAAACATCAATATGCATTTTATTAAAATTCCCAGTAGGGCAAATTAGATTTCAGTCAAATTGATTTTATCTTATAACTTAAGTCATTAATAAATAATTTATCCTTAAAAAATCAGATGACATTTTTCCCTTTCTTCACAACGGAATGGTAGGTAGAAGTTTCAAATTGTTGATGCTTTGGTATTTTACATTAGTTGGTGATCTTTTTTTTTTTTTTCCCCACAAGAAATAATTTGAACTACCTTCTTCGTTGCAGAGTTGACCCTAAGCAGCTTTTAATTCTGAGCTGTAAATTTTTGTTTATTTTCCTTGAAAGGCAACAGAAGACTGTACCAGGATCAATTAATGGTGGCTTAGTTTCATAGTTTTAAGAATATTTTGGAAGTTTCTCTCCCATAAGAAGCATATTAATGTTTCTTTCAAAGCAGATGCTGATTTTTGAATTTTAATCTTTTTTAAGTGAAATTTATAACAAATCATAAGTACCTATGAAACTGATTTAAAAATTAAAGCATTTCTGTATTGCTTTATCTTATTTTGTTTTCATGGAAAGAACAATTTAAAGAAGTTGGAGGAGTCATTTGAAATTGTGTGATGTGAATCAAATGTGGTCCCTGTCCATAGATAAATTAGAATTTATTTTATGTAGGGACGATATCAGGCAGGTTAGGTATAGATATAACTATCATACAGTTAAAATACACGTTATAGGATGAGTGTAGATAGGTTTGGAGATGGGAGAGGTTACTTTCTGTTACAAAGGAGGGAAATCAGGAAAGCCTTCTTGGAAGAGGTTAGGTTTGCTCTAGACGTTGAAAGTTGAGTGTGATTCTTGATATTGGGAAATTTGGGGAGGAAAGAGCCATCTGACTCTTTAGCATGAAGTTGTTGTTCCCACTCAGTCTTCACCTGGACAAAAGATGCTCCCGGTGAATTTGTTAGTTGAAATGAAATGAATTAATGCACCGGATTTCCAGTGAACAATCAGGAATCTGTTTTTCTCTTATGTTTTTATGTAGCCTACTCCTGTTCATAAAGATTTCTTTTTTCTTCTCTGAAATTGTTAAAAAGCAGTTTCTATTGGTCATTCTATTGGTCATTCCCACTGTAATTTTGTTGTTGTAATAGAAATATCACCTAAACTGTAGCCTGGATGATGAAATAATTATGGAAAAAATTGGGGCATTGCATTCACTTGTTTGATTCTCAAGAGAAAAATAAAAGTGTTTCTTTTCCCTTTAAAATTGAAAAGTTGATTAGTTACCTAATCAAAATTCAATTCCCATATGTGCAGTTTATTTCTGAACTGCTGTGAACAAAGAACAATAAAGTGGTTTGTATTTTGGGCTTGGAATAAGTATTTGGCCTTCTGTGGTGAGAGGACTATAGAGAGTATTTTACAGAATGGAATATGTTGGCAGTTTCTGAATCCAAGAATAACCTGGTGTTTGGATCAGAAAGGAAAAGCTCATCGCCTCAACTGTCTGGGAGCAGGGTCTGGGGCTGGCAGTGGGGTAATTGGTTTGCTTGTCTCCTGGCACTAAGGGCATGTTAGATCTTGACTCAATTAGTTCTTGTCTTTCTATTTATGTAAAGCAACAAAATGCATTTAGGGCAATTTCTTTGATTAAGAAGGTGGAAATGAATATTATTTTAGAGTATCTTTTATGGGCTTTGGAAAGTATGTTGATACTGATATTTATTATGTGTTTGGTACTCTGAGAAGTACTAAAGAAATGAAGGTGTACTGATTTGTTCATTCGTTTCCTCTTTTTTGCGTATGGAACTTTTTTTTTTTAAATTTACAAACCAATTTTATGTTTCACATGTAATTCTCACATCAAGTTTATGGGATAAACAGAAAAGGGATTGTTATCCTGTTTTTAGGGCAAAAAATTTGAGAGGCATTAGTAGAAATATATGCTGAAATAGGGAGTTATTTTAAAAATAATTTTAATTGCACTGTCATTTTAGTGTATATGTAATGTCAAATGTTTCTAATATGGCTTAATGCGGTTCAAAGTTTCTAATTTTATTTGAAATTAAGACCTCTTTGAGAGGGTACTTGTTTTTTTAAACTAATGCACTCTCCTAAAAATCTGTTACTAAATTCAGCATTACCTCGTGGTACCAAATGATACTCTTTTCATGGAGATGAGATTTTTCTTTCATTATTCATTTTCCTCCAAACTTTAAGTACCCTGCCCAATAATTCTGAACATGTGATCCTTAAGTAGATTATAACATCTTCTGAATGGTTGAATTACCTTAGGGAAATAGTCCCTATAATTCTTGATCACACAATGTCTTTTCCAGTCAAGATTTCATTAATATGTAAATACTTGTCTGTAACAGCAGTGAATCTCTTTATCACACTATATTTAATTAACATATAAATAACCCTGTGAGACACTTTCCCAATTTCTGATATAGACAAGCCTGTTTAAATATTGTATTTGTAATAAGAAAAATTCTATTAAGAATCAAATTCATATTTCATACACAAAGTCCATACCTTATTTTAAGAAATGTTTTGACCTCCATATGTACCCAATTTTTAATCCCAAAAGTTTACATGTATACTATATGTAATAACTGTAGGAAAAAAACTCCATGACATACGTAAATGTTGGGATCACATGACGTGGTATTGACATCTGTTTGATGTAGAGATGCGGAGGGACAGTGGTACTATGGGAAGAGCAAAGGATTTTGTCAATACATGGGTGTGTGTCCTAGTCCTGATCTTTGCTAGCTGTGTTACATTTGGGAAGTCACTTTGCTTCTCTAAACTTGAGTTTCTTCATGTGGGGGTTGGGGACATTGTGGAGGTATCATGACAATTGAGTAACTTAAGAGCGATGTCCTCTGCCACTGTTCCGAGCATGGCAGTGGCATCTGGTGCACAGTAGTGGTTAGAGTAGCTGAGGGGATGGCGGCAGCACCAGTGTTCTTGGTGCATGTTGGTAGGCATGTCATGTCACAGATACCTTTTAGTTTCAAGCGCATTAAGTAGGCTTGCAAGAGACTGATGAATGAACAAAATATAAAATTATAATAGGGAATATCCCTCCTGATGGCACTGATGCTGATTGCTCATCTGGGAGAGCACCCTTCTCCTGGTATCAGGTCCCTGAGGTTCCAAATTATTAATCAAGAAGTTGCTTAGTGAACCTGATTTCGAATGCAATTTTAAAGTTTTTAATTTCACTTTGTATTGAATTATATATACAGGAAAATGAACAAATTGTTAAGTGTACAGTTTGGTGAATTTGTGAGCGAGTTGAAGAACAACGTTATCAGCATCCCTTAAACCCTGTCCTGTTTCCCTCTTGTAGTCACCTCATCCAAGAGAGCCACTACCCTGACTTCTGACGCCACAGCTTAGTTTTTGTCTGAAAGAAATGGAGTGGCTTGTGTGGACTCTTTTAATATGTAATCTCTGGAAAACATAAATAACTATTCTTACCTCTCAACAGAGCTCAGATTTCTGATGTCTTTCAAATTGGATACTTTTCTAATGCTGGATGTACATTGATATTTTGTTTTGTTTTTTTATATTTAAAGCGTGTTTTTTGTGGATAATATATAGTTGATCCTTGAACAACGTGGGTGTTAGGGGCACTGACCCCCTGTGCAGTCCAAAATCCACACATGTGTAACTTTTGATTCCCTCAGAGCTTAACTACTAATAGCCTACTGTTTACTGGAACTTACCAATAATATAAACAATCAATTAACGCATATGTTGTATGTATTATGTACTGTATTCTTACAATAAAGTAAGCTAGGGAAATGAAAATGTTATTAAAAAATCATAAGGAAGAGAAAACAGTTGCAGTACTGTATTGTACTTATCAGAAAAAAATCTGTATATAAATGGACCTACATAGTTCAAACCGGTGTTGTTCAAGGGTCAACTGTAATTGAATCTTGCTGTTTAATCTGGTAATCTCTGCCTTTATGTTGTCATGCTCTGGCTATTTATATATAATGCATAGCTCAGTGTGGTTCAGTTAAAAGATGACACCTGGGTATTTGTGTATCATTTGTTCCATTTATTCATTGTTTGCCTTTTTCTGCTTTCCTTTGAATTGGCTATTATAATTCCATTTAATTTCCTTTATCGGATTATTAGCTATACCTTTTTTTTTCTTTTGGTGGTTGCTGTAGTGTTTACAGCATATGTGTTTAATTTACGATAGTCTACCATCAAATAATACAGTAGAACTTCATGTATAATGTAAGAACCTTACCCCAGTATTTTTCCATCTTTCCCCCTGCTGGCTTTTGAATGATTGTTGTCCTATATTTAACTTTTACATATGTTATGAACACCACAATACATTTTTATCATTTTTGCTTCACTAAGTAACCTTTTAAAAAATTACAAAATGAGCTTTATATCGGCTCATGTAGTTACTGTTTCCGCTGCTGTTCATTGCCTTTTGTAGGTCCAGATTCGTATCTGGTATCAATTTTGTCCTGTTGAAAGGCTTTCTTTGGCATCTCTTGTAGGGCGAGTCTGCTGGCCATGTATTCTCTGCTTTTGTATGCCTGAAGAACGCTTTATTTTGCCTTTGTTTTGGAAATACTTTTGCTGAGTATAGGATTCTAGGCTGTCACTTTTATCCTTTTAGTCCTTCAGAGGTTTCACTCCACTGTCATCTTCCTTTGTCCTCCGTGAGGCTGGTTGTCATTCTTACTGTTTCTCTTTACATCATGTGTCTTATTTTCTTTGTTTTTAAGATTTTCTCTGTCACTAGTTTTGAGCTCTTGGATACGATGCACCTTGATGTGGTTTATTCTCATTGCTGTTTATTGACTTCTTTGGATCTACACCAAATTTAGGAAATTCAGGCCAATGATTTCTTCCAGTATTTTTTTCTCCCCTCACTTCCCCTCCTCAATACACACACTCTTTCCTGGGCCACCACTTACATGTGTGCGAGCCACTTGCTCTTGTCTTACTACAATTTGTTTTTTTCAGTCTTTTTCTGCATTTCATTTTGGATAGTTTCTATTACTGTGTCTTCGTAAACTGACTACTCTTTGCTTCTGTGGTTTCTGCCCTTACTGCCATTGGTGTGTTTTCATCTGACCTGCTGCGTTTTCATTCCTAGGAGTTAGGTTTGGGCTTTTAAAAAGTTTTCTATTTCTATGTCATGTTATTGGTGTTTCTTGGTCTGGTTTAAGAAATTGATAATTCTCCTGATAATGGGCCATAATTTCCTGCTCTTTTGCATACCTGGTATTTTTTACTGGATGCCAAGCATGTAGGTTTGTTCATTTCACTAGTTGAGTTCCCATCCCTGTTGTTATGAACATATTTTGTTCTTTCCCATAATGCATTGTGTATTGAATCACACTGTGTGTGTGTGTGTGTGTGTGTGTGTGTGCGCGCGCGCACGTGCTATAAGGTTAGCTTCTCTGTGAAGTTGATCTAAATGGGTTTCTTAATTTACAGTGGGTTAAATTAATCTGTAGTGGGTTTCTTTAATCTGAAAATTCTAGAAAGTGGTCTAGCAATGTAGGTATAGGGCTATTTAATTGATATAGTATCTTGTTCGTGAATAAGCTGGAACTTGTTTTTATCCCAGCGTCAACTCCCTCTCCTCTTCCTGTGCCCTTCCTGTCCTTCTTGTTTCTGATTGTGTGAATGAGTGTTTGTTAGGTAGTAAGAATCTATACTAAAACATATTAGACCCATTTCCTTCAAATTCTCTAATGCTTTGCTTTCTTTTCTTCCTGCAATCTCTAGTTTAACTTTGAACTTCATCAGCAGTAGGGATGTGTTAGAATTACTTGCACCACAGATACTTAGACCATTGTCTTCCCAACCACAGCCTGTGGAATTGACATCAGAGTCTCTCTGTCTTCATTTCTGGGATTTTCGTTTCTTCAGTTGTGATTGTCTATTAGTCTGCTGTGTAATTTGGCCTAGATCCAAAGAACTCATGATGGAAAGGCTATAGAAAGACTTGTACAGCAGGGTCTTAGGGCCAGCCACCTTCTGTGGTTCTTTGCTTATTTAAGGCTTGGGACCTTTCACTTTTCTCTGCTTCTGCACGCTCATGCACAGGCACAGAGCCACCTGCAGGACACAGTATCTGCAGCGTTGCTAATGGCATGGGTATACAGTAGGAGGTTATACTGTCCATTTCAGAAGTTTTAAATCAGAAAAATTTGAGCAAACTCTAAAGTACATTGTCTAAATCTTTAGCCACAGAAAAAGCCTCTTGATCTTGAGCTGTACATACCCTGTGGTTTACTGGTTGTTTTCATTTATTTATTTATTCATACTCAGTCCTTCAGTTTGTCCATCTATCTGTCAAGTATTTAGCGGGGTTTAAATGAATGCCAGGTATTGCACTAAGGGTATGAAAATGACTCAAACTTTGAAGGAGCTTACAGTTTAGTAAAGGAGCAAGACACAAATAAATAACTGTACATATCTTACATGCCTTATCGTGGGGTTATATCCTAAACCCATTGTTGAAAATATTAAGTCGAAAGTGCATTTAATACACCTAACCTACTGAATGTCATAGCTTAGCCTGCCTTAATCATGTTCATGATGCTTAATACTAGCCAACAGTTGGGCGAAATCATCTAACACAAGGCCTGTTTTATAATAAAAGTGGTGAGCATCTTATGTAATTTATTGAATACTGTACTGAAAGTGAGAAACAGGATGGTTGTGTGATTACAGAAGGGTTGTAAGTAAATTGGGTGTTTATCCTTAGTGGTTGATCGCATGGGTGACGAGAAGCTGTGGCTCATTGCCGCTGTCTGGCATCATGAGACAGTATCATACCCAAGAAAAGACCAAACTTCAAAATTCAAAGTATAGTTTCTACTGAATGCATATCCATTTCACGCCATTGTAAAGTAAAAAAAAATTGTAAACCGAACCATTCTAAGTTGGGGACCATCCAGAAGTAACAGAAATACACACAAAGCTTAGTAATGTGGAAAAAAGTCAGGTAACCTTTATCTGGGAACGTGACAGAAGGTTTCAATTGTTTTTTCCTCTAAAGATCACCACATTGATTGAGCCAAGTAAAGACAACATTGTAAATATGCATGCCATGAATCAGACTGCTTTTCTATCCATTTAGATGAGGTTAAAATGCTGAATTTATAATTTTTTAAAATTCGTTTTAAATAATCTCAATCCACATTTTTTTCTCCCTATTGCCACTATACAATTTTGTTTCTGAAGTGTAATTTTTTTTTTGAAGAGCTTTTTTGAAAAGAGTAATAGATTGCTTCCTTTTTAAAAGGAGCTTGCTGAGTCATTAACTTGATTGAGTCATTTTGCCGAGACTCTTCTGTAAGTTGGGTACTGAGGGCGTAAAGTGCCCCCACTCTGAACCACTTGTGTACAAATAAATAATCACAGTAGCAGTGAGGTAAATGCTGCGGGAGGATCACAGTCTCAGCTGTGTAGTCTTAATTGACTTTTATATTTTTCATTTATTCAGATTAATTTTTTTCTTTTTTAAGTTGAAATATAGTTGACACACAATGCTATATTAGCTTCAGATTGGTTTCAACATCAAATTAGTTTCACAACGTATTGATTCTACAAGTCTATACCTTATGCTGTGCTCACCACAAGGGTGGCTGTCATCTGTCATCATTCAACGTTATTGTAATACCACTGACTATATTCCCTACACTGTGCCTTTTATTCCTGGGACTTAATCATTCCGTAACCAGAAGGTTATATCTCCCACTACTCTTCACCCTTTTGCTCATCCCCCCACTCACCTACCCTCTGGTAACCATCAATTCTCTGTGTTTATGGGTTTTGTTTTTCATTTAAATTAAATTAGCCAACATACAGTCCATCATTAGTTTCAGATGTAGAGTTCAATAATTCATCAGTTGCGTGTAACACAAAGTGCTCTGTTTCTGCTTTTCGTTTGTTTACTCATTTGGTTTTTAGATTCCACATGTAAGTGAAATCATTTGGTGTTTGTCTTCATCTGACTTATTTCCCTTAGCATAATACCTTCTAAGAGGTCCATCCATGTTGTCACAAATGTTGAGATCTCAACCTTTTTTTATGGCTGAGTAATATTCCATTGTATATATGTGTACCACATCTTTATCCATTCATCTATTGATGGACACTTGGGCTACTTCCATATCTTGGCTATTGTAAATAATGCTGCAGTAAACATAGGGGTGCACGTATCTTTTCAAATTAGTGTTTTTATTTTCTTTGTGTAAGTACCCAGTAGTGGAATTATTGGATCATATGGTTTTGAGGAACCTCCATTTTGTTTTCCACATTGACTACACCCATTTACATTCTCACCGACAGTGCATGATGGTTCTTTTTTCTCCACATACTTGCCAACACTTGTTACTTTTTGTCTTTTTGGTTCTAGCCATTCTGACAGGTGTCAGATGATACCTGATTGTGGTTTTGATTTGCATTTCCTTGATGATTAGTGATGTTGAACAATTTCTCATGTGGTTCACTAAGGTTTATATCTTGATTAAATCTTTTCAGTTCTTAAAAGGTTTTTTTTTGTTGTTTGTTTTTGAGAGCTTTGATATTAGAATGAAGGGAATATTAGTGGATGTGTTCCNCCTGCTGATCATTTATTTATTCACTCAGTAAGTCAGGTTCTAGAACTAGGCTGTCTGGGTTCAGATCCCAGCTGCAGCTTTTTAGTTGTGTGACTTTGCATTGTTAGTAAACGTTTCTCTGCCACTGTTTTCTCTCCTGTAAAAGGAGAGAGATAATGGCTGTCTCTCAGGACTGCTGAATTTACATATGTGTATATATATATATCGCTTCGAACTTTGTATTTGTGCTCACACAGAGGAAGTGCTGTGTGTGAAATGCCCATTCAGTGCAGGTCTAGAGGCAGGAATATACGGGATCTTGAAGGGTGATGGTGGGGAAATCACACTTCCTGTGTCTTGAGATCTGCATAGGCATTATTTTGCTGTTTTCTTTAGTTATATGAGTAAAAGGAAGACAAAAAAATTCTTGTTTTCCTCTCTAATCCTTTGGTTCAAACTCTGTTAGCATTATAACTTTATATCGGGTCAGGGTTTGTAAAGTACATTGAAACAATTCATAAACATTTTGGTATATTTCATTAGTTTTGTAGTTGATAAATTCAGAAGTCATATACTTTTATCTTTGTCCTGGAAGGTTTTGCTGGTTTAATTAATAGACCAAAGGAGATTCATTAGGGTCTTGTTATTTTTAAGTAGTATGAAATAAAAGAGTTTTGCTGCTCTTCAGTCTAAGTAACAAAACAGGGAGTGAAATTGACTCTTTCTCTTATGTTACTTCCCTGATGGTGGTTGGCACATGAGTTTTGAGCTTCCCCCATGTGAAATAGTCCTCATCAATGCTTGGTTGACTCTTAGACCTCAGATCTTTCAGTATTGTCCTATTGAATATGTGTTCTCCCTTCCTGAATGACATACTGGCAACTCTGAAACTACAGTTGAGTTTATGCTATAAATGAAAGTTATAATTCACCAGTTTTAATTCACCCCTATTTTCTATAGGTGCAGTATTATAAATATGAAAATCATGACAGAAATAAAAAAAATTGTTAATTTTTTTGTGTGTAACACCACATGCTGAATGTAAAAATTACTACATAAATGTTTTTGGGATTTTAAAAAAAATGTCTATTTTAGCTTATTCTTATTGAAGTACATGCCATTTAATTTGGGTTTGAAGATGCCTTTTTTACCCCTACTAACCTGCCTTGTAGCAAACATAAGTATTCTTCATTGTTCTGAGGACCTTGAGTGCCTGTTCTTCGGAATTAGTGTCCTCTCTCAAAGGAACAGGTGATGTGTAAGGGTCAATTTTTTCAATCACTGACCTCTGTAGTCATCTGTTGCCCCTTGTTTTGTTGACAGCAGGCACCTTGCTGAAGAGTAGCCTTTCTCACTTAGCTTTTCGGAATAATTTTCCTTTGGGGTTTGTGGCTTTCCCTTAAACTTTAATGATTTTGCCAAGTTGTCCTCCTCAGAAATAATCAGATCATCCGTTGCTTATGGTAAAATACTTATTTTCAAATTTTGTTTTAAGCATTTGGGAGAGAGATGATGCCTTGTAGATATTGTTGCTTAGTTCTACCCCATAAATCAGCTCATCACTTCTTATTACTGCTTATTGTGTTGGCCAGGAGCCATATATTCAGGTTGGGGTCAACAGAGTTTATTGCAGTTGTTAGGTATTTGTAAACATAATCATTGATATTATTTATATAGTGTTACTATTTATCATAAAGTAGATCTTGAAATGTCACACAGTTACATGTATCTTGTGTTTTACTCCCCATGAAAACCTTCTTGCTGGTGTTAGGAATATAATGATGCTTTTTATGATAGTTGAACACTTATTAGATATCAGGAACTACTCTGAGGTCTTTAGATGTGCTAACTTGATTCTCCCCAAATCCAAATGAGCTTAATACTGTTATTCCTTCTGTTTTACTAATGGGACGGGGGGGGGGGGCGGGGAGGAGAGCCCAAGTCCTGCAGGTGGTATTTTCACTCTGGTCTCTTGTTTACCTTGCTAACATCCCAGAATACGGGTTAAGTTTCAAAATAACTCCTGGGGGCGCCTGGGTAGCGCAGTCGTTAAGCGTCTGCCTTCGGCTCAGGGCGTGATCCCGGCGTTCCGGGTTCGAGTCCCACATAGGGCTCCTCTGCTGGGAGCCTGCTTCTTCCTCTCCCACTCCCCTGCTGTGTTCCCTCTCTCGCTGGCTGTCTCTCTGTCACAAAAATAAATAAAATCTTAAAAAAAAAAAGTTTCAAAATAACTCCTTAATCTGCTATTGTTTTTGTGTCATATGTCAATGAGAGTGAATCCTGTTGGTCCAGAAGAGAACTCTGAGTGAGGCCTTTAGATAGCTTTTTTCCAGCCTGGCCTTCTGACTGATGACAGCTTTTTGATTGGTTTCCCACTGAGTTTCAGACCAGTGTGATTTGTTCGGTAATGGTAACCACAGTGTAGTTATACATGTGGGCTCACGTTATTATTATTTCTTGTCCTTTATTTACCAGAACATTTTCTTCTATGCTAAATAATAGAAATAAATATAACTCCACATCTTAAAACCAGCGCATAAAAGGTGGCAATTAGTAGTAATGCACAGTCTGTTTTGCTTTTTGTTTCCACGGCATAGAACACGAACAAAAGAACTTTCTACAAGTTTATTCTTGATAAAATTTCTTTGAAATAAAACATTTAAATTTAGTGTGAGAAATAATTGGCGAGAGAATAGTCAAACATAATAGAACTTGTAATATTCATTCCTTTCCTGCTGACAGATAAATGTTACCTTCAGATGAAACCAGCAAAGTTTATTGTTTGGAATAAAACAATGAACAGGATTCTAATATAAAGAATCTTAAAATTAAGCAGCCATTATTTTGTAAAGAGATCATTTAAGTTTACCCTGTACTTCTCTTTTTTAGTGGGGGGTGATGCGTTTAAGTCTTAAGACTTCTTAAGCCAAGCGGAAACAATAAAAAACAAAGATGAAACAAAGTATATGTAAATGTTTTGTGTTTGTGGAACTTCAGATTCAGAGTGGAACTTTTGCAAACTCCCCAAACTTTTTACAGTTCTTCAGAAGGAAGCAGTGTGTTTACTATGTTTTTTGTGAACCACAGTTTCACCTAGCCCATTAACTGTTTTATGTGACTAATAGAATTAATGAAAAAGGTTTTCTCTGGATTTTATTGTACGTGCTATCACTCTGCTTACCTTATGAAAGAATAAGTGGCTAGAATCTGGGCATTTTTAGAAAGGCAATGATAGAACCAATTAGTTATTTTCAAGTGTTAAGAATGGTGAGATTTACGGAAATAAGTATTCTGAACTATTTTTCCCACCTGAGCTAGAACATGACCTGTCCCTCTACCTGGATTAGATGTGCACTACTGCTGGTATAGCTTACTCTTCGTCAGCGGACTGGTCTATGTTCGGAAAGCGTTTCGTTCTCACTCTCAGACCTGCAGATTCCGTAGATATATGTACTGCCTTGGCATACCTGGTAATCTTATGAACAGATTGTCCCCTTTCATTGCCTTATTCCAATTTTGAATTTCTGTGATACTCATGAGAGCACTTTTTGAAAAAAAAAAATTGAGCATAGTTGACAGTGTTCACTTGAAAAAAAACTTGGTGCTTTCATTTAATAATTCAGTTGACAGATTATTTTAGAGTCTGTGAAATGCCAGGCACTATTTTAGGTATTGAGGATATGGCAGTAGACAAAACAAACAAAAATTCTGCCCTCAAAGAATTTATATTCTGGGTAGGGAGGAGATCCTGTTTTTGAAATGCAATTATTTGAAGCATGATCAAGAAATTACTGTATTTTTATAGCAAGTGTTTTTAACTCCTAAAAGTTGTTTTAAAATAGTTTGCTTTGCAGAAACATCCTGTAAGAAAAGGAAAGAGCTGAAAGAAAGTTTTTGTTTTTTTGCTTTTATGTAAGTGTTGGTGATCAGACCTAAAGTCCAGCCATATTTGGTAGAAGTTAGTTTCCTCATATTAGTAAGCTACTGGCATTGACTTTGGTTTTATATTGTACTTTAAATATACATGTAAATGGTCCTTATTGGGTTGTCTGAGTTAAATTTCGGGAAGGCTCAAATGACCCTCTTCCAGCCTCCTACACATCTTGCCTGGTGGCTCTTCGGTATGAAGCAAGGGAATGGTAGAAATGAGAATGGATGGATTTGTGGTTGGGGCTAGATTTTAGCCCTTTGCCCTCTCTAGAGGTGTGTGCTAGCTAGAAGTTTAAGTTTTGGATTCTAACTGGTTGTGTTGAAATCCTGGCCCTGTCAATTATTAGTTTTATGAGGATGGGCAAGTTAACTTAGGCCTCAGTTTTCCCATTATAATATGAGGAAGGTCCTATCACCAGTTATATTAGATTGGTAGGACTAAATGAGGTATTGTAGGTTAAACGCATTTCATCCTGTCTAGTCCATAGTAAGAGAACAATAAATGTTAAAGATAATTGCTGCCGATCATTGCAGATCTACTAATAGTACAAGTAGTACTATTACTAAATCAGTGGTGATCAGCACATTTAGAAACATTTAGTTGTGGTTTGCCTTGAAAATGCAGCAAGAATACTTTATTAGCCCAGGACTCTTTAGGCCTACCTTTTGGAGTGTACCTCTGGGCAGAACTTGTCTTTAATACGTGTTTTGATAAAAACAGGTATGTTTTCATACCCATTTCTGTTTCAGTGAAGCTTAACAAAGTTTTATAGCTTTCTAGTCTTTAAATACCAAATGAATATTATTTTGCTGAGGGTCCCATGCCACTATTAATCATTTCAGTAATAACCCTTGTATCTAATATGTACTTTGTGTAGAAAGTACAAATCTCAACTTGCGATACATTTTTTTGAAATTCTTTTAGAAAGCGTTTTGTGTAGCTATGGAACCGTGTCTGCTTTAATTAGAAAAGGCAGTAATCGTTTGTTCATTTTTTTTCCTTCCTTGTTCCTCAATTCACTGCTATAATTTATTCTTATGTTGCAAGAGTGAACATTATCATCATCATTATATCCCCATGTTCTTCTTTACTTTCCATTTCAGTAGCCTGTGATAAAGTATTAGTTATTGACAAAGAGGGAAATAAAATAGTTTTTTATTTGGTGACAAGTGAAATAGTGTGATTGTGGCATCTGTGCTAAATAGTCATACATGTGACACAGAAATTTAAACATATGAACTCACATGCCTTCACAAATCTATCTCTGGTACACAGTTGGCAAGGACATTGCATGCTAGCTGCAAAGTGGGTAAAATACTGTGTTTGTAAAATAGGGTATAATACATTTCTTCTTGTCTGTATCTAACGGGAATCTTTGACTTTGGATAATTTGGGCCAGTAATAATCATCTGATGGGGATGCTGTTGATTGACGGACAGCACTGCCTGTTCTCAGAGCTTTCAGCTTCCGTCTTCACCTGAAACTGCCCAGTGGGCTCCTGTTACCTCGTACCTGGGTACTAATCTCTTCATCGACATAATATTCAAATGTTTACGAAGTGTTTCTTGTGCAAGGCACGTTACATAACCTCGTAAGAGAAGAAAGTGCAAAATACAACCTATTATTATAAGAAAGTACAGTCCTTCCCCTGGGGCTATGCGAAATTTTAGAAAATTGCAACTATTAAAACTCAGAAACAGGAGAGAAAATGTTTCATTGAACTATAAAGCAGAGTAATTGAAATTTGCTCTTAAAATTTTTGTCTTCATTCAGAACGTTTCAAATGTTGTCATGGGTTTATGGAATATTAGAGCTAAAAGGGACCTTCAAGGTAACGGTTGGAGTGTTTCGCTCTAGAAAATCACGTGCCAAAGACCACAGGGCTAGGTGCGAGGCAGCCGAGTTTCTGTGCTTCGTGCTGCCCAATGTGCGGCATGGTGCTCTGCTCTGTTACCATACTCAACTGTCTGTACCTCAGTGCTCTTTCTGAATTTATTCTTAATTCCATCCAGTCAGGCCTAATTTTTTCTCTCTCTTAGTTCTCCTCTTAATTTTTTAGTGGTGTGCTTTCTTTCCCGTTTTACTGAGAAATAAATGACATCATCCCTGTGTAAATTGAAGGCACACAGCATGATGGTTTGATTTCCACACATTGTGAAATGATTATTGCAATAGATTCAGCTAACCTCCGTCATCCCCTATAGATAAAATATAAAGGGAAGAAAGTGAAAAAGAAAAAAGTTTCCTCTTTGTGATGAGGACTCGTAGGATTGCTGACCTGACTAACAGTTTTCCCATGTGTCATGCAGCAGGGTTAACTCTAGTCATCATGTACGTTACATCCCTAGTACTGTTTATCTTCTAACTGAAAATCTGTACCTTTTGATCGTTTAGTGTTATTTTTAACCTGCAAAACCATTTCTTCCCTCTTAATAATAATTACCTGTCCTCCAGGTCTGTGTTGTCTTGTACAGTAGCCACTATTTAAGTTTAAATTAAATTTTATATGACTATTTAAATTTTAATTAACACTAATTAAAATTAAAGTTCTCTTAGCCGTTATTTCAAGTGCTTAATACATGTGCGCGTAGCCCCTGGTTACTATAGTGGATAGCATAGTTATAGAACATGTCTATGACCACAGGAAGTTAGACTGTAAGCTTTTTGAGAGCAAGGGGCCATTTATGTTGATAATAAGAACATAAAATTTAGGCTTTTGATAGATGTTTTTGAATATGTGAGTGAACGCACATCCATGCTGTCCTTTAGTTCCTTGCCAAATTTTTAGTTTTGAAATAATACCCTTTTCTTCTTGAACCATTTTCTGATTGAAGAGAAATCAACAATTTGGTATTTTCCATTTACATATTGTATATAGCATGTACCACTTAATATACCATAAGCAGGAAAGGAGACTTAACGTTATAGAAATACTTTTTGCATCAAGTTCCTTGTGTAGCCAGTCATTGAGCTAATATGTATTTTAAATGCTTGTGTATTTTTTTGTTTTTTTGTTTTTTAAATTTAAGCTATAACGGTGACTCCTTGGTGCTCATTCCTTGGCATGAACACAAACACCGAGATAAAGATTGGTGTGAGGAGCTGGAGTGCAGGTAAGGGTGAGCCTGTGCGAGGGACCTTCATTTCTCTGGGATGGGTGAGTAGAAGGCCCTGTCCAAGTGGTGTGTGGTAGGTGACCATGAACTTGATAGTCCCTGATTTGAGAGTTTGAGTGGAGTTGTTTTAAACACTTGACTTGCTTTTACTCAGTTACATTACAGTTTTTTTAATGGAAGAATATTAAATACTACAAAGTAAATATTCTAAAAAATGATCCTGATACACCGACTCTTTTCTTTTTAAAGTATTCCCTTTTAGTCTTTGACACATAGAAATATAATTTTCATGGTTGTTATTATGGTATGCACACATCTTTGTTTTTGGTTCAGTTTGAATTTTTATTTTTATGAGACTTAACCTTGGAAAGCCTCAGAACGTGGAGTCATCAACTACTGGCAGGTGGGAGATGAGGTGTGGGGCTGAAAGCATTTGAATTCCCTTCTTCCTCACTCCTCAGTCAGGTAAATGTTCTTTGCCATCTCTCCTTCTGTATTTCCTTTACATGGAATCAGAGGTTTATTTTTTGGATTCATGAATCGAGGCCGAGAACCTTCAGATTGATCCAGAAATCCTCCAGATTCCTGGGCATTAGGCACAGCATAGGGTGGGGTTGGCGTGCTGGAGTTGAAAATCGGAGCATTTATTGAAAAATCTGTGTCCTGAACGTTGAAGCTTTGGTTCCCTGCCACCTCCTAGCTCCTGGAATGTAGGCGTATTCCCCAAATAGAAGTTTGGAGATTTCTTTTCTGGAGAAATGGAGTAGCCTCTGACAAGAGGCCTCTAGATACTGACATACTGTCCCGAAAGATTCGTGCATTACCAGGTCGCAGTGAAGACAGCAAATGAATAAGTCCTGCCGCAAGCCCCGAGCTTCCTGGACATCTGAGGACTGGTGCCGGCAGGCAGAACACATGGAAAATGGAACTGAAAGTCAGAGACCACTCAAAAATAAAACTTCAAAAATTAATATTGCCCAGGCAATAAGAGAAGATACTGCCGTTGTGAAGTAACAAAAGGATTTTATAAAATAGGAACAGAGAACTACGAGAACTTTGGGAAATAAAAAATATGATAGTTGGTGTCTAAAAACTAGAAGGGTTGAAAGATAAAAGCAAAGTACTTTTCCAGAAAGTAGAAAAATATATAGAGAGCTTATATCTACCTTATAGAGCTAGATAAGAAAGCAAAGTTTTTATCTTTGTTTTTGTAAAACAAACTTAATATTCAAATTACAGGCATTCCAGAAAGAGATGATATATATAATAGAAGGGAGGAAATTTTATAAATTTTGAACTATTTTCAAGCCTATTATTTAGAATTGAGGGCTATGAGTTTTCAGATTGAAATGCCCACTGCACTAAAGCATACCATCAAGACCTTCCAGAATATCCAGGATGCAGTCTACCAGAGAGAAAAACATACTACATAAAAGGAAGGTTTGAGTTAGAATGACCTCAGGTATCTCCAGAATAGCAATAGAATAAAAACTTTTGATGGAAAATCGTTTTTGATCAGGATTCTTAGATCTAGCAGAAATCATCAATCAAGTATGAGGTGAATCATGTAAGGTTTTGTAAAATTTACCACCCGTGTACATCTCATTTCAGGAAGCCATAGAAGATGTGTTTTATTAAAATGAAGGAGTCAGTGGAAAAAAAAGAAAGCCATTAGATTCAGAACTGGGCTCTAACATAGGCTGTGGCAACGGGAGGGCCCAGGGTGACAGCTGTGTTCTTGTCGGGTGAGCGAGCAGCCAGCACAGACTGTGGAGGGGTGTGGATGGCTTCAAGAGCCAGGTCTCTTGGAAAAATTTTAAAATTGGAACAGGAATATTACCTGCTATATTTGACTATTTGGGAAAAATCTTTATGTTCTTTTATATTTTGCTATTAATACATCTTTTAGAGAATTTGGAAAACAT
This sequence comes from Ursus maritimus, assembly GCF_017311325.1. Lineage (NCBI taxonomy): Eukaryota > Metazoa > Chordata > Mammalia > Carnivora > Ursidae > Ursus > Ursus maritimus. The sequence goes on along the minus strand of NW_024426774.1, from coordinate 11,328,558 downwards.
AACAATGGATGGATAGAAGTCAGTGGGTGGGACAGAAGGACAGTTGGCATTGATTAACTCCAGAAAATGAAAAGTTGTTCAAAAAGAGCAATAGTTATGATAATGTACCACTTGGCTTAGGAGAAGACAATCATAATCGCATAATCATAATAATGCAAATAATTAGTGGTTTTAATAGAAATTGTGATATATCCACAGTGGGAGGAAAGGGTGTAGGGGAAGTGGATGGTTGTGGTTTAAGACAGCTCAATAGTACGTAGTGGTAGGTAAATCAAACACGAGCACATACTGTTTAGATGCGTAGAGGAAAATCCAGGAAGATGGCTGGAAGGCGTGAACATGGCGTAGAGGTGGCAAGGATGGTGGCAGTATGGATGGTGTATGCCACTGCTGGCTTTTCATTTGATAGGAGTCTTTTTATGCTTTTGGAGTTTTGATAGTATGTATATGTACTACCTGAGAAGTGATGAATAAAAGCCCTAAACAGTAGAGTAATCATTGCAAGAGACGTTTGGAAGCTCTCTTAATGTTAGTGGTAATGTGGGCCATTTTCTTTAATTTTGTTGTGTTTTGGATATCTGAGATAATGGAGTAAGTCTTAGTTACCTTTTTTACTCCAATAAGTTTTAGTATATGGCAGTTGAATGTCCTGCTGTGTTTTTGCTGTTTGCTTTCTCAAAGTTGTTTTTAGGGGTGCCTGGGTAACACAGTCAGTTGGGCAGACTTCCGTCTCTTGGTTTCGGCTCAGGTTGTGATCAGGGTCATGAGATCGACCCCGTGTCGGACTCTGCTCCCTGCAGAGTCTGCTGGCGATTCTCTCTCCCTCTGCCCCTCTCACTCGTGCTCTAAAATAGTAAATCTTTAAAAGTTGTTTTTAATTTAATTTTCATTTTTTAATCAAAGTTGTATATATTTGCAAGTAGATTAAAGAGCTAAAAATTTCTACAAAGCTTGTTGTTAAAAAAAAAAAAAAAAGCAGAACCCAAACCCGCAGTCCTTTGTTCCCCTCTCCCCATTTCCTGCTGTCCAGAAGCAATTACTTTTAATTCTTTCAGATGATAGTTTTGCCATTAGCTCCATATCTGGGAATAACAATTGTGTCGCTACTTGATTTTTTAGTTCTGGCCGTTAACTGTGGGCTTCCTAGAATGGAAGGCAATGGTGAGCATGTACCCTGCCCCTCCTGAGCGTGTGTGTGACATCCTCCACCCTTCTCCCTTGAACGAGCTTGTGCTGCCATTACAGGGGAGTCGCAGGAGACAGTGGAGCTTAAATGCGTGGTCTTCCTCAGCCATATTTAATTAGAAGCCGTCACTTAGCCATTGTAACGAGAGGTTGAAGAGAGGTAGAGAAACTGAAGATGGTGGGGAGTCAGTGGACAGGAGAGACTGTTGACAGGTGAATTCTCTCATTTCTAGATGGGCTTTTGAGGGAGTAGCACGGGCAGAGCACCGACCCATTCATCCCACGCCTCCCAGTTCCCCACAGCCCGTGCCTTTGCGTGATTCTAAGTAGATAAAAGGCACCTGGGCATTTCTTCTCAGACCAACCGCAGCAAGCCGAAATCTAAGCCAATCTTCTCTGCCAGAACTCCTAAAACTAAAAGTGAAAAGTCAGGAAGAGCTTGACAGAGGAAAAGATGCTTTTGAAGATGGTGCAGATTTTCAGTATTACAGGACGTATCGTGTTGCTTATGCATTTAATTGGTGTCTCTTGTCTGCTAGATGCAAGGATGCCGAAGGAAGGAAAGCAGATGCAGTCCCTGTTCTCGTGAAGTTTACTCTCCGGCGGGAAAAATGGTCCTGCTGTACATCACTGACGTGATGGGTGCTAGGAAAGCCCAGGGCGGGGGGCGCGGGGAGCATGTCACAGGGAGGTCTCCACTTGGTGGAGGACAAGGAAGGTCATCCTGGGCAAAATCTTATGAAATCTGAGATTTGAAGAGTGAACAGGATTTAATTTAGCCCAGTGGAGGGCAAGTTTGGCGAAAGAGAGGGGCGCTTATTCTAAGCAGAGAGAAGAGCATGTTGGAAGAAGGCTCAAGGCAATGTCCCCTTCGAGGACTAAAAATAAAGACCTTCCTTGTTGAAGTAGCCAGAACAAAAGTGCGATTGGCCCAAGATGAGGCTAGAATATTTACGGCAGATTACAGGCTATAAAAGTAAGCATGGGGATGATAAAAGCAGGTTTCTGTTTTTATAAAGATAACTATATTACCCGAGGAGATCCTGAATTCAGTTTTGATTTTGTTGCATTTGCAGTGCCTGTGAAACACCGAGGAGCAAATAGCAAGATTTTGGGACTTCTGAGTGAAGTGTGGCTTAGGGGTCAAATAAGGTTGTTTTTGTAGTGCATGTGGTAGCTTATGCCGTAGAGTCAAAGGCGAGACCAAGAGAGAGTCCAGAGTGAGCAGAGAGGAGAGAGCTGCACTGGGTGTGGGAAGGAGCCAGGGTGCAGAGGTCGGTTAGAGGAGGCTATTCCAGTGGAGATGATTCCAGAAGGAGCCTCCGGGAAGACGAGACACGGCAGACAGCCCCACATATGGGAGTGAGGGAAGCCCGTTTCTGGAGGGAGAAAGCACTGAAATTCTGTCAGTGCTGAGAGGGAAATGTTAAGGACTGAAAAAAATATCAAAGGACCTCAGAGTTGCTCATGGGTATTTTTCCCTGCTAAAATGGGCAGCATTAAAGATTGCAGAGGGAAAGGTGACTTTTTTCGTTACAGTGATGGGGAATAACCACTGGTCAGAATGTTAAAGGAGTGGCGAGACTAGCTAGGTAAAGGGGTACCAATTATAAGCACAGTAGGTTGTCTGAGGCATCTTTATGGGCTTTGTGTCTGCTCATATATTACAGCTACTAATAATTCCAATAAAAATACCTGTAAATAAAAAATTAAGCACCTGCTCCATGCCAGACGATGTTCTCTGTGTACTTAATTTATATTATTTATAATATTTTGGATACTCACATTATATTCTACCCATTTTATATGAATAAAATGAATCTAAGATTAGTTTGAGCTCAGTAATTAATGTAGAGTTTCAGAGCTTTCAGCAGTGGAGTGTGCTTCAGTTCTGACTCCAGAGCCCACTGCCTTGTAATGGTAACCGTAGAGCACCTGTCATTTACTGCGGGCTGGCTCCGATGAATGGATGTCCCTAGTGGCACGGGGCAGCTTTCCATAGGTCGCTCTGATCTATCTTGGTTTAAGTCCTTTTTTTTAGTCCTTGATTATGGAGGGCAATTGGCCAGGATCATCCTCTTAAAAACTCCTCATAATTTGTGACCCCTGGGCTGTTATCCTTGTGTACATTCCTCTTGGGGTCCTTCTTTACCTACGGCGAGTGGCCCAGAGCAGTTCCATACTTTGCATATGTCAGTGCAGTACCACATTGCTGACTCCTACTAACGGTTTATTATTGACGTAAATAAGGCATATTTCCTCTGATTTTTATGAACATGGAAAACAAGGTCTCTGAATTTATATTTGAGTTAGAATCACCTGGAGGTGTTTTTCCCTAAACGAGGCCTGGCTGGCCATCACAGGTGATTTTGATTTAGTACGCCCAGGACGGGCTCCCAGCCGTGTGCATTTGGTAAAAGCCTCCCAGGGTGATTTTGATTTCGTTAATACTTATTTGATTGATTTGTGGCATGGCTGTTTTGATTTATTGTCCATTCCGATTTTTTTGAATTAGGAAAACTAATAGGAAGTAAATTAAGCACCCCCCAAATGTCCCATTTATCTTGTGTGCCCACATTGGGAAAACACATACACACCAACACCCCCCCGCCCCACACACATCCATGCACACTCCCTGTCTCTGTCACCGCTCCCTCTCTCTCTCCGTTCCTGTCTCTCTCTCTCTCTGTCTTTCATAAAATTCTAATTTTTCCCAGCATTCCAATCAGTTACTAATTGTTCTCTTGTGCTTTGCAGAATGGTGGTTGAGCCGAGTCTCCAAGATGAAAGTGAATTCTTGTATGCCGCACAGCCCGAGTTACTGAGGTACAGGACACCAGAGCTTGCCGTAGAGAAGGTTATGGACTGGTATCAGAACAGAGCAGAGGAAATAGAGCATTATGCCCGACAGGTGAGGGGAGAATGACAGCTGCCCCTCGATGACGCCAGCAGTGCCGTGTCGGGGCCTTAGTATTCCGTGCGTGTCATGGCAGCCGACAGTGGGGCCAGGGATTGTGTGTTTAGTTTGCATAGATGAAGTGAATATTTCTTATGACGTTTGCTCTTTCATCCTTTGCCTCAGAAGCTTTTGTGGCTTTTCTGGGGATTCTTAAAAAGCAAATACATAGAAGAAAAATTGTTCAAAATGTTACTCTAAAATGTAAGTTTCAAAATATGGTACATACTATCCACAATTTTCCATATATTTTTAATAGGCTTAATACCATGGAAATGTCTGTATTAACCCAGAAATACTTGATCAGCTCCCTGTCATATTGCAGTAATGCAGTTGATTTTTATTTTGCTTTCTAGGAACCTTGTTTGAGGCTCTGTCTCTAATGTTTTCCTTAAGTCCGAGCCTAATTCCCCTCAGTTCCCCTGTGTCTTTATGGGGCTGCATCTCTTTCCTTTATATAAAAACACTTGTAATAGAAGTATTATTCTTCAGCTTCATTTTCTTTATTGATGCTTCATGTGGCTTATGCTACAAAGTGATATCTAACAGAATTTTTATCTTTTTCATTTTTAGAGACTTAATTGATGTGGGACTTCTTATTCCTTAGTGCCCACAAATGCCTTTTAGCAATACTTGTTTGTTGGGTCAGGAAATATGCATAGGGGTGAAATTTATCTGGTGCGGGCTTGGGGTACGTGGCAGAATTCAAGTTGCATTAGAACCTCCTTTCACTTAAGGTGTCAGTATTGCGGTTTTAAAACATTTTTACCTCAGTAAGTATCTGGGAAAGCAACAACTTCAAAGTTAATATTAGGAAAACAAATCTGGATCACAAAATTGGTGAGAGTGTTAGAAATGGCGAATGTGCTGTATGTGTTCAAACCATTACTAGCACAAAGTTGTGTTTTATGCATCAGGTTTTCTTCACGCTTTCTGAAAATTCTGTGATATTCTGAAAAACTGTGACTTTTTTTTTTGGTATACATGTAGATACATCTTTTCAGATGTGAACTATGTTTTTATTACTAGAAGTTAGGTAAAAAAACACTTATCTCTTGAAGTCTTACCAGATCACTGCTGTTTTGCCTCATGCCTTACCCACCTATAGTTTCCCCCCTGTATTTGCTGGTACCGTTCTTTCCAACTGAAAGTACATTTCTTCTCTTTCCATTTCATCTGTACCGGTTAGTCCCTGGGGCTTTGAAGGGCTTTAAGGGTGGTCCTTTACTATTGCTCCTGGGTCCTTCCTGTCTGGATGCGGTGTTCCTCCCCCTTCTCTGCTCCTCCCAGCCTACCTCTTCCTCATTCCCAGAAGATGATTTTGCTTTGTATTTCACTGGGGAACTTGAGAACTCCGTTCCCTTAGTCCTTACTCTTTCTGGCTTCTCCCAGAGGAAGAGCTCTCTTCTCTTGCATCCAGGCTACTGCTTTCCTTACCTGTGCTCTGGATTCCACAGCCCGGCCTGCTCAGGGCTGTTCTGTGCCTCTTGGCTCTCTCCCCAGTGTCTTCAACCCCCCTTCTCTACTCTGTTCCTGTTTTTTTGGACATAAAGTTCAAACAACTCCTGTTTTGTAAATACAACAACGACAAAAATTAAGAGTCCTAATCTCTCTGGCTTTGGTTGCAGCTGTCTTCCCTCTGTCACAGCTCAGCCCCGAAATAGTCCCTTGTGCTCTGTGTTGTCACTTTCTCAGTGATTCTTTCCTCCTCATTTGTCTGGAGTCTAGCCACCCCTGCCACTCTAGGGAAACTGCTTCTTCACGTCCGATTCCCTTCCTTTGTTATTTTACACATCATCCTTGGACACCATTGCTTCCTGTCTCCCGCAGTCTCCTCTGCGTGGCTTTTGATGTGTCTTCGTGCTTTCCCCCTTGTCCTTGTCTCAGCCATTCGTTTTCTTCTCCAGGTGGCTCACGTCCTTTGGCTTCTCCCTTATATTTTGCTGTCCCCTGGGTGCTGCTCTTGTCACTAGTCGAGAGTCTTCTAATACTAGTAAGTGCGGTTCTCTTCACTGGCCTGCCTGTTTTCTGTTCAGTTCCTTTCCAATTCATCATGCAGTGAATACTAAGGATTCCTTCTCAAGTGTGTAAATGGACTTATGCCCCAGTTGAAAATCCTTTGGTAGTATTTGCACTTCAGGATAAACTGCAACTTCCTTAGCTCAGCGAACAGTATTCTCCGTTCTGCAGCTCCTCCCCGCTGCTCTAGCCATGTTTCTCATCACTTCGCTTCAGACCCTCTTCTCCGTCTCAGGGAACTAACTGTACTCTCACAATACGTTACGCATCTCTGCCTTCCGTGCTGTTCCCCTGCCCTCCTTCCTTCTTGACCTGCCAATATTCACGGATTCTTGAAAGTGCATTTCAAGTCTTCCTCCCTCAGGGAGGCTTTGTGACAAGTTGGGCTGCGTGCCCTTCCTTGAGGTCCCCTCACCCTCCCTGTACTTCAGCCCCTGATGTACCAGGTCAGTTTCCCTACGAGGTGGAGAGATCGCTGAAGGAGGAGACCTCCTCTTACTCAGCTTTATATTCCTAACACTGAGAATGGTGCTCAGTTCATAGGAGGGCCTCAGTAAATAAGTAAGAGTCTGGGAATAAGGGAGTAAGTGGGGAATACGAAGTGCTGGGAGTGAAGGACACGTTAGATGATTTTGCCATCAGCCAGAGTTACGTCCTTTCATAAACCCGATCAAGTGATGGGGAGTCAGATTGCTGTGTCCTGAGCATGTCTAGGAAAATCAGTCCTCGTTTTGGTCTAAGTGAAGTGTAAATATTTGAATTGAGACAGAGAAAGTGTCTAGCAGAGTTCATCGTTCAGCGAGTGTTTGTTAAACGCCTCTCGTGTGGGAGGCGCCAGGGAAGGATAGGTACTGAACGGGGATATAAAAGCAAAAATTTTTGTTTCTGGAGCAGAGTGATGTAGTGAAAATAGGATTAACTTGGCATTATCACTAACTAGCTCCCCCCGCCTTGTTAATATTGTGAGAATTAAATTGACAAGTGTATGTAAAACTGCTCTTAAACTGTCGTGCTCTATGGATTTAAGGTGGTTGTCTTTTATTATCTTCAGTATTTCTTGCTGATTCTTTTGAAACTATTTGCTGATATATTTGATAAAGAACTCTACTGTTTTTATAATAAATAAATGCATGTTGCTGATAATACAATTTTATATAAGGTGATTAGCAGAATTAGATTCCAAGATGATGTGGGAGACACAGAACACTCAGATTTACTGTCGCTTTTCCGTTTCAGGTCGACTGCGCGTTGTCACTCATTCGACTTGGAATGGAGCGGAACATTCCCAGTTTGCTGGCTCTGTGTGATAATTTGGTTACTCTGGAAGCTTTGGTTTATGAAGCCGGGTGTGATCTAACCCTAACCTTGAAAGAACTCCAGCAGATGAAAGACATTGAAAAACTAAGACTACTGATGAATAGTGTAGGTTTTGTTTGAACTTTATTCTTAAGCATTTCCTATGTTTTGATTAATATGGGTCTCAAAGCCAAAGATAAAATGTCCTCCAAACCCGAACAGTTAGTAAGTAAAGGAGGGTTTCTTGACTTAAAAAATAAATAAGAATAAAAAGTAAATAAAAAATAAATAAAAATAAAAAAAAAAACAAAAAATAAATTTAAAAAATCCAATTTTTGAATAAATTACTGAAAGCATCCCCAAATTATTTTGACTCTTTTGGTACCTTGCTTGCCCTTTATTCATAGTCCTCTGTGTATAACTTTTTTTTTTCTTTTAGCTAGGCATATTTCTAAGCTAGCTGGCCATTCTAATAATCATGTTTCTAGTCCTTCACTAATGTTAAAATTCCCAATTACTTATATATTTCACTTACACGGAAGTACTGGAGGTCAGAGGGCCAGGTGCTTGTGTGAAGAAAACATCTTGGCTTAGGGGTTCATAACTTTAGGAGAATTTGCCCAGCACTTTTATATTCTTCTTGGGTCACCCTGGGGAGAAAGTGCACTGCCCCATGCTAGGACCTTGTTTCTGCTGAGCCCACTGAACAGAGAGAGACACCTCTGAGACAAGAATGATGGGGCTGCGGGGGCACCAGCTGTCAAGGATGCCCCGTGTAGTTTTTGCTCTTGGGTAGCCTGGTTCCAATGGGCCGGATGAGGGGACGAGTCATGGCTGCCCTGTCCTTTTTTCTCCCTGACTCTTTTCTTTTTTCTTTTCTTTTCTTTCTCCTGTGCTCTTTTTCATCTTCCTTCCTTTTCCTTCTCGTCATCTTTCTCCCTCGGGTCCTCCCTTCCCTTTCTCTTTATAATTTCCCCCCTCTGATAACCCAGCCAGTGAAAATTGATTTGTATTATAGGTAAGATTCCTCTTATGGGATTTAGGACTATCTTCTGGGATAATTAAAAGAAGGAATTGTGTAATTTCAGGGAGAATGAGTAAAATCATGTGTGTCATTGGAGTTTTGTGAAGGTGGATGTAAAGGGGCAAAACAAACAGGAAAAGGAAGAGGAAGGGAGAGATTCTGGGATTTTATACAGAAGACGGTCCTCAAGTGGTTCCCTTCTAGAGCTTTTCAGTGCTCCTGTCTCTGTCTCTGTTTTTTTCTGTTTTACTCTTCCTGTCTGTGGTCACTCTCTCTCTCTCTCTGCACACACACACACACACACACACACACACACACACACACACTTTTTTTTGGTAAAATCTCTCTTTGCCCTGGAAGACCTCATGTTGAAGTTGTAGTAGTAGCGTGTTGGTCTTCCAGAGCGGAGCTTAGGCTGTGAGGGACCCAGAGTGACCATGGTCCTGCAGAGACGGGCCGAACCGCTGTTAGCTCTACCAGCCCCAGGCAGAAGATGATTCTCCTGCTACTTCTCAGCCTGCCTGGGAGAGGGGAACTGGAGTGTCTGTTTTAGTAAGTGTTGGGCTTCTACCGTTCAACATTAGTCTGATTATGTGTGCATTTTAGAACTTGTCTGTATAATCAGGTGTTTAATGTGTTTGTTTTGGTGAATTGTATTTTCAGTGTTCTGAGGACAAATACGTGACAAGCGCCTACCAGTGGATGGTCCCCTTTCTTCATCGTTGTGAGAAACAGTGTCCTGGTGTGGCTAATGGGCTGTTAAAGGAGTATTTAGTAACGTTAGCTAAAGGGGACTTAAAGTTCCCCCTGAAGATATTTCAGCATTCCAAACCAGATGTAAGTAGAAACTCTAAACTCTTAAGAACCTCAGCATTTCTTCCTCTGCAGAATTAGGTTTTGTCAATTTGTTATAATAGACTTTATAAGTAATTTCCCTTTAAACAGAAAAGGATATGGTTGTCATGTTTTTCTGTTCTTGTATTATTTTATTATTTAAATTTTATTTAAAATCAATGAATGTATAGTGTATTATTAGTTTCAGAGGTAGAGTTTAGTGATTCATCATTTGCATATAACACCCAGTGCTCATCACATCAAGTGCCCTCCTTAATGTCCGTCACCCAGTTACACTGTCATTCCCCATCCACGTCACCTCCAGCAACCCTCGTGTGTTTCCTAGAGTTCAGGGTCTGTTATGGTTTGCTTCCCTCTCAATTTGATCTTACTTTGTTTTTCCTTCCCTTCCCCTATGTTACTCTGTTTTACTTCTTAAATTCCACATATGAGTGAAATCATAGGTTGTCATGTTATTCTTTAAACATGTTTCAATTCGGTCAAACAATTTTTTAGAAGTTCATATATTTATTTTGATTTATTTATTCCAAAGTTTGTTGACTTTCTGTTTCTACTGATTATGTGTATTGATATATATCAAGACCAAAAATGCTAATAGCTGATAGATAACTGAATTCTTACTATAGATAGGTACTGTACAAGTGTTAACTCAATTAATCCTTATAACAATCCTTGAGGTGGGTATTTTTATTAATAATTGGAGGGAAAGAAGAATTGTGATATAGGGTGGTCAGGCAGTTGCCCAGGGTCACACGGTAAGCAGTGGAATCTGGATTCACGCATAGGTCTCCCAGTTTCACAGCTGTGTTCTTCATCATTAAGCTTTACCCTAACACCAGTAGAAGAAGACACATTCTTGCCCTTTAGGACCTTCAAAATGTTGATGAAAATCTTTAGAATCTCATAAGGAAATCTATAATTATTCTTAATAATTTTTATATTTGCTTAAGAGTACCATATAGTTGACTCTCAAACAACAGAGCGTTTAGGGGCGCCAGCCCCCCGCCCCCTATGCGGGCAAAAATCCATGTATAATTTTTGACTCCCTCTAAACTTAACGATCAGTAGCCTACTGTCGACCTTACCAATGACATAGACAATTGATTATTTTTAGAAAAAAGTAAGCTAGAGAAAGGAAAATGTTATTAAAGTCATACGGAAGACAAAATACATTTACAAGACTGTGCTGTATTTATAAAGAAAGAATTGGCTTGTAAGTGGACCCACGCAATTCAAGGGTCAACCGTATTTATAGCTCTGTACTTCCACAGAATTCAGATGGCTGTTCAGATTCATTGGCAGTAAGTCATTTTATTAAGTGCAGCATACTTTTACAAAGTAAATAACCTCTTAATTTAGCCATAAATCAAATATGCTGCTTTAAGAGACAGTGGCTCCCTTTCTGTTGGAGGGGGCTCAAGCAGGAAGCAGGCTAGTACAGTCACTGTAAGGCACTGACTTTGTTGTCAGATTCAAAGCGTTGGATTGGGTTGCAAGCAGAAGCTATTGAAGGCCTCTTTCGATCCTAAATTCTAATTGAGTGCACTTCCTTGAGCTAGCCAGTCTGAAGTCCTCAGAAGTGTATGGTCACAGACCATATAATCAAGAGAGAGAAAGGAAGCATTGCTTAGCGAACCTTACACATTTTTTTGGTTTCTGAAAGGGTTGTCAAACATGTATCTGTTCTTTGGCTCTTTAAAAGTTTCCATCTTCTCATAAGCAGTTCCCACTTAGTATTCGGATTTTGAATTTGGGGTGGTTTGCTGGGAGCCGAGGGTGGGTTGCTTATGACAGCAGAATCTGTGTGAGCACCAGGATGGATTGAATATGAATGTTTTATGAGGAAGAAAGCAGTGACTTGAAATTCCTTCCAGTAATCTTGTTTGTGATACTTCTTCCTTACAGAGTCTTGTAAATCCTTTGTATGTCATCAGCTTTTTGTTGTTTTTACTTGGCAATTTAGCACGTGTCTTTTGAATAAAACATACAGCCATTTGCTTTTGTTGAAATATGTAAACATCAAAGCAGAAAACAATGGTGAGGCTGGGCTCTTCCTTTCCAATCTGTCCTCTTTATCTCTATCAATATTATCTTTCCCCAACGGAAATTTGATCATGTTATGATCTGTGGGAAACCAGTGTCTACAAGGCAAACGTTGGGCTCTCTAGAGTGGCTTAGAAGGTTCTCTGTGGTCTGCTTCCAGTCTGTCTCTTTAACTTCATTTCCCTCTGAGAGTGAATGAGCTAGTCTACTCACACTGACCTTCTCATTCTGTCTTCATGCTGTCCAGACTTTCATGCCTCTTTATGCTTTTATAGACTGCTTCCTTTGTTTGGGATGGTCAGCTTCCCTTCACTGACACTTCCCTGTCCTTCAAGATCCTGCTGTCTAAGATTTCTTCTGCTAGGAGACCTATGCCTTATCTGTGCTATGACAGGTCTTGTCCTTGCCCCTGTAATAATGCACGTCAAACTGTGTCATAATTAATGTTCACGTGTTTCTCTTTCCTCCCTTTGTTTCCTATGTGTGTTCTCTATGTCTCACGCATCTGTGTGTTACCAGGGAGTCAGTGCTTTGCAGAGAGCAGGTGCTCAGTAAATTTAGTTAGGGCAAATGATGGGTGAACGATTGAAACTGGGTTTCATTGTGATGCCCTAAACCACTTGATTACATTTGTTTGCTTTAGTAGGAATGTGCTTGGAGCACAGTGTTTATTTTACTTGACTCTTTACAAAAAGAGTGTACCTTGGATCTGCCATGAGTCATGTACGGAGTGTTTATAGTAATATAACAGGAGCAGTGATTTCTGTATCAGACAGCTTAGGCTAAATTATGCTGCATTAACAACTGATCACTAAATCTGAGTAGTTTAGAGCAGCAGACATTCATTTCTCACAAGCAGTGTATAGGCTATGGTTGGGCTTCTGCTGTGTTCCATGTCTTGTTCATTCCAGGACTTGGCTGAAAGAGCAGACCCCTTTTCTAAGCTGTGGCACAGGAGAAAGAGCAAAGTAGAACCACACGATGGCTCTTAAAGCTTAGCTCAAAGTGCGTCCAGTTCCATCCTCTCACATTTCACAGGCCAGAGGAAGTCTAGCCAAGCCTGTTGTTAATGAGGCAGGGAAGCATAATCCTGTCTTGGAAAGAAGGGAGTGAATACTCGGAAACAATAATACAAACACGTATTTGTCCTTTTAACTGTAGCAGATGCTTCAAACTCTTCCTCTCCTTTATAATATCCTGATTTTATACACTCATCTGTGATTTTAAGCTGCTGTTCTTTATTTGTATGGCTTTGGAAAGTGAATCTTATGAAGGAACTTGGGCGAGTCTGGATGACGGTGATTTGGGAATAAAATATTCTGCCTTCTTGGGTTCTCAGTCTTCCGTACTAGCATTTTTTTTTTTTTTAATGCATTGTGTATGGGAACTATGGACTTAAAAATGCAGTTTTCTAGGCTGAACCCAGATACAATGAGTGAGAATTTGGGGGCTATGGGCCTGGAATATGCAGCTGACGGTTTACCCAGTGATTCTGATAGAAAGCCTTTCGATCTGTGTCACAAACAATTCCCACTGTTGGTTTGCTGTCCCTCCAGTTCTCGTAGTGCTGCACGTCACTTTCATCTGGTCAGGGATGGAACTGTGTCAAGTTTCAAAAGGACTCTCCTGCTCCCAGTTTCCCATGTTCCCGTAGTGTAGTACTCCAGGGCCCTGAGTTTGGAAGCTCTGGGTGCGGACCAGCAACGGCATAGGTGGGAAAGTCTACTTACCACTTTAAACTCTTACTGCAGTTTCCTGCTTGCCTACTTTGGGTCCACACTCCTGAGGGAATTGAAAAGTGCCTCTGCAACCATGCAGTTGGGTATGATAGCCTCCGGCCATGGGTGGCTACATAAATTAAAATAATAAAATAAAGTAATTAATTTCTTCAGTCTCACTAGTTTTCTGTTACTTCTAGTACTATGTAATTACAAACAGTGCTATAATGAATAACCTTGTTCATATATGTTTATGTGTCTTTGGTGTACCTTCAAGGTGTATTTCTCGAAGGGGCTTCTTGAGCCTAAAGGCAGAGGTCATGTTGCTGCTGCCAGATTTCTCCGCAGAGGGCTTGGTCCTGTTGACATTCCCATCAGCATGTAGGAGCATGCCTATTTCTCCACAACGTCGTGGACAGAATTGGTCGCTGTATTTAAAAAATTTTGCCAGTGTGGTAGGTGAAAAGTGGCATTTCAGTGTTGTTTTAATTTGCATTTCTTTAATTTTGAGTAAATTAGAACATTTCCTCATATAATTGAGGGGGTTATCTCTTTTTTGGTGAATTGTCCATCATGTCTTTCCCCCATTTTTCACTTGGACTTTTGTTCCGTTGTGATTTACTTTTGTAGAAATTCAGATTTATTGGTGTAATTAGCCCTTTTTTTTGGTGGTATGTATTGTGTATATTTCTCCCAGTTGGTAGGCTGTCTTATGACTTTGTTTATGGTGATTCGTGTCAGGCAGAATTTTTATCTTTTTATTTATGTGTAGTCAAATTGAGCAATCTTTTATTGCCTCTGTATTTTGAGTCATGGTGAGAAAGCCTTTTCTTAGTCCAAGGTTAAAGAAGAATTCACTCATTTTCTTTCAGTACTTATGGTTTTATTTTTATGTTTAGGTCAGTAATTTACTTGGAGTTCATTCTTTTGTATGGTGAGATGTGGATCTAATTTTTTTCCCCCCAGATGGCAACCTAGTTGTCCCAACACCATTTATTAAGAATTTTGTCTTTTCTTAAGTGATGCCACTTTTGTCATACCAAATTTCCATTTGTTGGTTAGTCTCATTCTAGAGTTCTTATATGGTTACTGGCTTGTCCGTACACTAGAAGCACACTGTTGTATTTTGTATTTTGTTTATTTAATTTTTTTTTAGATTTTATTTATTTATTTATTAGAATGAGAGAGAAAGCAAGCAAGCAGGGGGAGAGACAGAGGGGGAAGGAGAGGGACAAGCAGACTCTGTGCTGAGTGCAGAGCCCCATGTAGGGCTTGATCTCAGGACCCTGAAATCATGACCTGATCTGAAATCGAGAGTTGGATGCTTAACCAGCTGAGCCATCCAGGTGCCCCTAGGGGCACTATGTTTTAATTCTAGAGATCTTATAATGGGTTTGTAAAGTGTGGTAAGGGTAGTATTCCTCTGTAGTTTTTTTCCCCAGGTTTTTAGTTTAGTTTAGTTTTGTTTTTAAAAGATATTCTTATATGTTTGTTTCTCCAGCTGAACTTTTCTAACAACTTGGCTAATTCCATAAAACAGCTTGTTGGTATATTTACTGTGATTATATTAAATTTATGAATTGGCGAGACCAATATCTTTATAATGTTCAGTCATCCTATTCAAGAAGAAGGGGTGTCATTTTGTTTGTTCATGTCTTTTTTAACTGTCTTTCAGGAGTGTTTGAAAAATGTTCCTCATGTAGGTCTTGAACATTTCTTGATAAACTTATTCCTAAGCATTTAATTTTCTGCTTCTGTTTTAAATCGAGTTTTCCCTACCTTCAGTCCTCTGTCTGTTGTTTCTGTACATGAAAGCTGTTCATTTTGTATGTTAATTTTGCGTTCTGCCACTTCACTAATTTTTTGCATTGCTTCATTCTCTGGGGTTTTCCAGGTATCATATCTTATCATTTGTTCTTTATCTGCTTCTCTGTAGTGCATAATTTTAAGACCATTAAAAAAAAACAAATTATAACTTTTTTTAATGTTTTTTTATTATATTATGTTAGTCACCATACAGTACATCCCTGGTTTCCGATGTAAAGTTTGATGATTCATTAGTTGCGTATAACACCATGCAATACGTGCCCTCCTTACTACCCATCACCAGCCTATCCCATTCCCCTACCCCCCTCCCCTCTGAAGTCCTCAGTTTGTTTCTCAGAGTCCATAGTCTCTCATGTTTCATTCCCCCTTCTGATTACCCCCCCTTTCTTTATCCCTTTCTTCCCCTACCAATCATCCTAGTTCTTATGTTCCATAGATGAGAGAAATCATAAGATAATTGTCTTTCTCTGCTTGACTTATTTCACTTAGCATTATCTCCTCCAGTGCCGTCCATGTTGTAGCAAGTGTTGAGAACTCGTTCTTTCTGATAGCTGAGTAATATTCCATTGTATATATGGACCACAACTTCTTAACCCAGTCATCTGTTGAAGGGCATCTTGGCTCCTTCCACGATTTAGCTATTGTGAACATTGCTGCTATGAACATTGGGGTGCATATGGCCCTTCTCTTCACTACGTCTGTATCTTTGGGGTAAATACCCAGTAGTGCAATGGCTGGATCATAGGGTAGCTCAATTTTTAACTTTTTAAGGGACCTCCACACTGTTTTCCAGAGTGGCTGTACCAACTTGCATTCCCACCAACAATGTAGGAGGGATCCCCTTTCTCCACATCCTCTCCAGCAATTGTTGTTTCTTGCCTTGTCAATTTTTGCCATTCTAACTGGCGTAAGGTGGTATCTCAGTGTGGTTTTGATTTGAATTTCCCTGATGGCTAATGATTTTGAACATTTTTTCATGTGTCTGTTAGCCATTTGTATGTCTTCATTGGAAAAGTGTCTGTTCATATCTTCTGCCCATTTTATGATTTGTTTATTTGTTTCTCGCGTATTGAGTTTGAGAAGTTCTTTGTAGGTCTTGGATACCAGTCCTTTATCTGTAGTGTCATTTGCAAATATATTCTCCCATTCCGTGGGCTGCCTCTTAGTTTTTCTGACTGTTTCCTTGGCTGTGCAGAAGCTTTGTATCTTGAGGAAGTCCCACAAGTTCATTTTATCTTTTGTTTCTCTTGCCTTTGGAGATGTGTCATGAAAAAGGTTGCTTTGGCCAATGTCGTAGAGGTTGCTGCCTATGTTCTCCTCTAGGATTTTGATGGATTCCTGTCTCACCTCGAGGTCTTTCATCCATTTGGAGTTTACCTTTGTGAATGGTGTGAGAGAGTGGTCCAGTTTCATTCTTTTGCATGTAGCTGTCCAATTTTCCCAGCTTTTTCCCCATTTATTGAAGAGACTGTCTTTTTTCCACCGGATGTGTTTTCCTGCATTATCAAAGATTAGTTGCCCAAAGAGCTGAGGGTCCATTTCTGGGTTCTCTATTCTGTTCCATTGGTCTATGTGTCTGTTTTTGTGCCAGTACCATGCTGTCTTTGTGATCACGGCTTTGTAGTACAGCTCAAAATACGGCAGTGTGATGCCCCCATCTTTGTTTTTACTTTTCAATGCAAGAAACAACAATTGCTGGAGAGGATGTGGAGAAAGGGGATCCCTCCTACATTGGGGCATGCAAGTTGGTACAGCCACTCTGGAAAACAGGGGCATGCCGCACCAATATTCAGGCAACCCTGTTTGGGTAGAGTCTCCGTGTCCCCTGCGAGGGGAGATGGGGATGGGCACACTGTGAGCCGGTATTTCCAGGCTTTTGTTCTCTGGCGGCTTTCCCTGGTGGTTTGCTGTGCCTCTTCTGAGAGTCAGATTAGCAGTAGCCGAATCTCGGCCTCTGTCTCAGAACAGAGGGATAGCGGACCATTCTCCACTGATGTTCTGGCCACTTTAACTCTGTTTCTGTTGGTGCTGTTCAACCCTGCAGCATCCCGGTTTGTGCACCCCACACCCGGCGTCCCAGCCCTCACTTCCAGGCCCGGCGCGTCTCTGTCCTTTGTGTTTCTAACACCACCAGCTGCCCCGCGTGCTCCCGGAGCTCCCGGTCTCAGTTTGGTTCCAGTGAGCGCACCGGAGCTCCGTTTCAGTCTGGTGGCGCGCGTTCTCTGGCTCATGGTCTCAGTCTGCTCTCTCGCAGGTGCCCCCCGCGAGTCCGCCTGCTCCCCCGTGCCAGTGGCTACCGCTTCCCGGCGCCCAAACGCGGTGGCTCCCTCCACCTTCCGTTTATCTTCTGATATCTGTGTGCGGTTTCACGGCTCCCTGCTTCGTACCTCAATACTCAGCGCTGGAGATGTTCATTTGTAGAGATCCAGATGTATCTTTCTGCGTCTCATGCTGATTCCGTGGATGTCAGGCTGGTCTGGTACCTGTCCAACTCTACTCAGGGGACCAGCTGAAAAAGTGGTCCCCTACTCCTCCGCCATCTTAACTCTCCCCAAATTATAAGTTTCTGACATCTCACCTTGCGATGCAGTATGGAAAATAATCTGCTGCCCATAGTAGGGAAGACTTACTGACTTCTAGAAAATTTTAGAGGGGCTCTCTTCTATCAGCTTGAGATGGGGCAAATGATGGTTTATGTTACCAGTGAAATATTAGGATGGGAATGATGGAAATAAGAGGAAGTGTGTCTTATACTTTATGAAGTTAGACATCTTGTAGGGAGTTGAACAGAGCAAGAATAGAACGTGTCTTAAAAGTTTGAGTATTACGACTTATATCCATAATAGATTGTATTAAGAAAGATACGCTAAATGGCACAGGAAGAGAACAAAAAGAAGCCATAGGAATACAGGGAGGGAAAAGGATCTATGTGTGAGAGTAGTATGAGGATGTGCTCATTGGACCAGCATTTATGGAGCTTATGGAAGAGACTAGAAATCTGGGAAAGCCCAGTTGAAGTCAGAGTCAAATAGAGATAAAGCAGCATTATCAGGGAGATTTTAGATAGGGCAAGACTACGTTTTTTGAGAAGTTCCATGTAGGAATAGAATAAGACAAGGAGACAAAAGTCTAATATTATGTTTACATAAAGCAAGTAATTTAATTTGCGTGAACTAAAATATGCATAGTGGTTCAAAGGACGGGAAGGGTGAGTTGGCACCAGGTCATGAAGGAACTTGAGTGGAAGGAAAAGCCTCACATTGTAGGGCTACTAAGGGTTTTCAACAGAAGATTTTGAACATATGTGATCAATTGTGGATTCTAGAACATTTAACTTCCAAGTGATACTTGAATGTTACAGGGAGGGAAAGACAGGAAGCAGGGAAATAAAGGAAACAGTCATGGAGTTTGGCTTCTGTTTCAGTTGGTTTTCCAATTTATTCCTTACAACTGAAACTGGTTTGTTTTTTTTTCCTTTTCCTGTGTGAGTTGTTTATGACTGTAGTTTTCCTCCATCTCTCCCATTCTTCCTGTATGTGAAGTTTTCCTGCAGGACCAGGAGAGCCTGTGTCGCTTGGTATGGGCTCTAGAGCCGGCTGCCTGCATTAGACTCCTGGGCTGACCAGGACCAGCTCTGTGCCTTGAGCAAGTAACGTTTCTTGTCATTGGCCCAGCGTCCCCTCTTTGGAAAACTGAGATAGGACCAGTATTAACCGTACAGGATGGTTTGAGGAATTATGAATGAATGCATGTGAAGCACATAGAAATAGTACCTGGCACACAATAAGAAATTAGAAAAAGTTAGCGATTTTAATTAACTTTTAATAAGAATTACTTTTATTGTGCTCTGTTTGTTTCACCAGTCTGCCACTGTGCAACCTTGGATAACTCTGTCAGATGTCGATGTCAAATTAACAATATGTTTCTTTCTTAACACCTTGAAGAAATGTATCTATCTCCTTTAACCCTACTACTTCAGGAAACTTCACTTCTTTGTAACTTGAATGTTTCTTCTTCCCATCTATTGATGTGATTTTTCTACTGAGAAGATGCCTTTGTTTGGCAGCTTCTCTCCAGCACTTACCTGTTTTGTGAGTTTCTACTAAAATATTGAAAACCACTAGCTCTTTATTATGGAAATTACTTTAAACTTATTTTGTCATTAAATAGGGCTCTAAGAATATAGTTTCAACTTTCCATTTTGGAGCCTTTGGTAATAATGGAAGTATTCTTCATGTATTAATTTAATCCTCACAACAATGATATTTAGGAAGATGTAATATCCAGTAAGATGAGAAGTAGAGATGAGAAAAAGAAGGGACAAATACAGTAATTTTATATCCCAGAAAATAAGAAAGAGAGTCTGGTTTGCGGTAGGAAGCATGTATCCTGTGGAGACAGTGACAGTAGTAGCCGGCTTCCTGCATCAGAGTGTGTTTTGTGATATCAGTATTACTGCATTGCAATGTGACTTCTTCTGAATAGAATGTCAGTACTGTTTAGTTACATGACTAATATATAATGCATACTGAAAAATAGTAGGTTCGAACATCTCTGAATATTAGTTAAGGAATTTTATATATTTTTATAATTGAAACACATAAAATTTGGCTTTAGGGTTAGAAATGTTTCTAATGAATTGCCTTTTTAATTCACTGTGTTTCATCTATCTACTTTATCCTGAATGGGTCATAAATTGAAGAATCTGTTTTTAGCAGATGCAAAGCTTATGGGTACAAATTATCTTTTCTAGCTCATTCTGTAATTAAAATGTGATTTCATTTAGAATTATTAAAGACCCCAAAAGTCTGTAAGCTAAAGAAAAAGCAAGATTTGTTTTTGCAGCTGATTAATTGCACTATTTAATATTCTATTGACAGTTGCACTGGGCTATGGAAAAACTGACTGTAAATCTACTGACGTTTAGTACAGCATGCTTTATTTTCTCTAGCTGCAGCAAAAAATTATTCCTGATCAGGACGAACTGATGGCAGTAGCTCTAGAGTGCATCTACAGCTGTGAACGAAGTGACCAGCTGTCTCTTTGCTATGACATATTAGAGTGTCTTCCACAAAGAGGATACGGGTAAGAACCTACAGCGTTCCAGCCTTATTGTTGTCTTTTCATCCTAACAGCTAAAATGAAAATGTTGCTTCCCACAGTGTTCATTAGACAGCATTTTGGTAATATAAAAAATATACAGAGAAGAAAATGGAATCATCTGCAAACCTGTTGCCTAGAGATAAACTTGTTTTTCTAGCAGTATGTGAGCAGTCACTATAATTTTGTCATCCTTGATAAATTATCCATTAAAAAACAAAAATATCACCACCACCACAACAAAAAATACTTTGTTTTTAGTGGGTAGACAGTGATGTCTCTGTTTGAAATTGTGTTTCTAATTAAGCATTTCTCATATCGATGGGCTCGTGGTATTCTGTGAATTATTTGTTCGTGGCCCTTGGCTATAATAATCGTGTTTAAGTAGTGTATGAATATACATAATTTTATTTTACTTTTTCTTTCAGTTTTATTGAGATATACAGTGCTGTATGTTAATTATAAGTTTGAGGCGTTCGTCGTATTAACAACATACATCGTGAAATGACCATAGTCAGTTTAGTTAACATCCATCGTCTGATACAGATACAAAAAAAAGGAAAGTTTTTTACCTCGTGATGAGATCTTTTACTCTCATAACAACTTTCGAATATAATATATAGCAGTGTTTGGGTCGTTTTCAGTCAGTTTCCCAAATTGTTCCTTGATTGGAACATGTTGTACATTGTAAGTCATCACAGAGCATTGTGTTCCCTGTACTTACTTATCGTAGACCTGGAAGTTTATACCTTTTGACCACCTTTATCCAGTTCCCACGCCTCCCACTCCCACCTCAGGTAACCACGAATCCAGTCTTTTTCTATGAGTTTATTGTTGTTGTTGTTTTGAGTTTTTTAAGATTCCACATATAAGTGAGATCATCATACGGTATTTGTCTTTCTTTGACTTCTTTCAGTTAGTATAACGCCCTCGAAGTCTGTCCATGTTGTCATAAATGGCAGGATTTCCTTCTTTTTTTTTAATGACTGAATCGTATTCTATTGTGTATATGTAACTGGCACATTTTCGTGCTTCGTACATCTGTCCAATGGGCACTTAGGTTGTTTCTAGTCAATCTTGGCTACTGTGACTAATGCTGCTCCCTCTCTCTTTTCCTCCTAAGGAAATTTTTATTTTTTTGTGAAATGAATGATAGAAATCACCAATTTTGCACCCCACTGTGAAATAATTGTTTCATGCAGTCACTAGTGGTTCTGCAATCAGGTGAAAGATTGATGGGTAAAGGATATTTGCATGGTACCAAAGTATCACCACAGCTACTTCATTTATTTTTTTGTCATTGTAAAGGGGAAATTTAGCTTTGTAAAATAGAAGTCTGACTGCCATCACCTTTAATCATGCTACCAAATGCACTATCACGATCAGCCTGGTGTTACGTGCCTCCTGGCGAGATGCCAATATTAAGTAAAGTTGTTCATTCTTAATCTAATCAGTCCTTTGGGCCGAACTTCAGGTTTACAGGGAATGCAGAGAATAGGGGAACAAGTTAAATCACACCATGAAGGAAACAGTCAAATGCAAAGTGTGAGACTCTCTGCAAGTCAGCTGGTCTTTTCACTTTGAAAAGTCTGTGTCGTGGAGGTGCTGATCTAACATCAAGGAGTCTGGGGCACCTGGCTGGCTCAGTCAGGAGAGCATGTGACTCTTAATCTCAGGGTCGTGAGTTTGAGCCCTAC
Source organism: Ursus maritimus (assembly GCF_017311325.1). Lineage (NCBI taxonomy): Eukaryota > Metazoa > Chordata > Mammalia > Carnivora > Ursidae > Ursus > Ursus maritimus. The sequence continues at coordinate 11,306,838 of NW_024426774.1, read as the reverse complement.
ATTGGATGTAGAGATGACTTAATTAAAAAAAAATTTAAAAAATGAAATCAAGGAGTCCAAAGAGACATAATCCTCTCCTAATTTTTAACTATAAAGTAATGTATGCACAAAATGAAAGCTAGGGAATTGAAAAACTTGTAATTGATAAATAGCTGTTTGCTACCCCACCTTCCCCATGCTTGAATACCTGTGTCCTCACAGGAAACACTTACATTAAGGATGTTTTTCTTCTGGTCTTTGCCTGCCTCCTCCAAGACAGCTCACGTTGTGACTGCAGTTTTACATGACTATCGACTTCCTTTTGTGGAAGTCTACCCATCCCCCATACCGACTTCTACCATTTTTTCAGTGTAGTTAGGTAGTATTTTCATCATTATGTTATGTAAATATTATTTCTACAGAGCTGGGTATCATTATATTTCCTTTGTATGCAACTTCTTGTTTTTCCTGGATTTTTTTTTCCTTTTTTTAGAAATCACCTTTTCCTTTTTTGTTGTTTTATTTGTTTTCATCTATTTCCTTTTCTCTTCTAATGGAAATAGGTAACATTTTTCTGTGGTCAGACGTATCTCAGTTCCTTCCCTTTTTCCCATTTTCTCTCCCTTTCTACCTTTTGGAACATCCTTCTTGGAATTGTCTTTTCTCTTGCTTCAGTGTGGATCAGGTGTCCCATATTCTGCACAACTGCCATTCTGCGACTTTGGTTTGCCTCTCTCTTGGGCTACATATTGCATTTCTGGAATTTCTTTTCTCCTTCCTTCACTTATTCTCTCATTTTGATAGAACACAATCTTAATAGCTTCCTATCAAAGATTACATGGAGGCATTTTTATTTTGAGACTGCCTCATGTCAGAAAGATACCACAGTTGCCCCCTTGAGCTTGATAGAAACCTTGGCTATGTATGCAGTTCTAGGTTTATAATCATCTTTTCCTTGTGAGTTTTGAAGGCATCAGTCTTGTCCTCTCCTCCGAGGATTGTCGAGTAGTCCTGTAGCATTGTAAATCACTACTTTATAGATGGCTTCCCTTCCTTTTTGGATATTGCAGTACCTTCTCTTCATCTCTAATGTTCTGAAATATCATAAGGATGTGTTTTATTGTGACTCTAAATTTGTTGTGTTGATCATTTAGTCTGTTCCAATCTGGAAACACCTGCCCTTTAGAGCTTTGGGAAATTTTCTTATATTCTTTCCTTGATAAGTTTCCTTGGTAATTTTATTTGTTTTCTTTCTTTCTTTCTTTCTTTCTTTCTTTCTTTCTTTCTTTCTTTCTTTCTTTCTTCTTCTTTATTTACTGCCCTTTTTATTCTTTTTCCTGTTTTTTGATGCTTTGTTAAATGATCTGGGAGTTTCTTCAGTTTTATCTTTTCATCCATCTTTCAAATTTTAAAATTTATTTTGACTTTCTTATTTATTTTATTTTATTTTTCAAAGATTTTATTTATTTATTTGACAGAGAGAGACAGCCAGCGAGAGAGGGAACACAAGCAGGGGGAGCGGGAGAGGAAGAAGCAGGCTCCTAGAGGAAGAGCCTGATGTGGGGCTCCATCCCAGAACGCCGGGATCACGCCCTGAGCCGAAGGCAGACGCTTAACTGCTGTGCCACCCAGGCGCCCCTTGACTTTCTTATTTAAATTCTAGGAACTTTTAAAATAAGATAGTATCCTAGTCTTGTTGCAAAGATGCACACCTGCCTCTTCCTCTACTCCCTGCACTACCCACTCTCTCACCAGGGTCTCTCATTTTTCACAACCTGTTTGTTTATCTGCCTTTACTGTTAGGGACTTTCCTCCATGTTGAGTGATTCTTGACCATTAATTGATATCTAAGACCCTAAAAAGCTGAGCGGAAGCCTTGTGACAAGATAAAGCCTTTTCATTGTAGGAATTGCCTTGTACGTGAGCATCTAGCTTGTCCTCTGTTTCAGTTTGATTTTTTTGCGTAGGGTAGTCTTAGATTCTATTACGGTATAGAAATGTGGGGTAGTTTATAGATCGTGATCATTCATTGCCTCATCGGGGGTCTCAGTACTGACCACGAAGAAGGGATCCAAGCAGTTAGACTTGTCAGTGGTAAAGCTAAATGGAGATTGTAGTAGTGCTTAATCCGTCCTTCCCTACCTCAGTCTAGGTTTAGGGAATTTCATGTAGGGAGAGGTAAATCACAGAGGGCCTCAGCATGTGCTTATTACCCAGACCTATACAGATATGACCATAGACTGTCTCAAGTCCTTAGTGAAGAGCAGCAGGAACAGCAGGTGTGCCTCTGGGAGCCCTGGGTCTCTCTGAGAGCCGTGGACTGTCAGTAGGCAGCAAAAGGTTGGTAAAGGGATTGTATGAACAGATTTTATAGCAAAATGTCATTACCCATCATTTAAAACCTCAACCCAGTGGCTATCAGGGTGTTAGTAGTCAAATTGCTCTCCCTAGAGGGTGACAAGAGATGCAGAGCCTTCACTTAATAATATCTGTGTCAGAGAGCAGAAGTAGTGGGGTTTCTTCCTTAAATGGCCTTACTGGGAAACTTGATGGTCTGTTTTCAGCTTTGTGCCTCTTTGTTTTCCTTAAACCAACTAGTCAAGCTCATTGACTCCCAAGTAACATGTGTAAATTTATTATGTCTGTATTAAGTCTAACGTGTATTAGACTTTGTTTTTCAGTAAAATCAAACTAGCATAAATATCAACTAGAGCTAATCTGTTAATTTTTAAGCAGTAATTTGCCTACCATGAAGTATCAATGGAATTGATAAAAAAAAAACCATTTTTTTTATGTAAGCATTATAATTACAGAATTAGTGTGTTTTTTAGAGAGTGTGTAGGCTAAGAAATGCCTCTTCTTCTCGGTTTCAGATTAATGATTTTTGATCTAACAGATTTTTTTGGTAAATACAAAAAAGTAGATTGATACTGTCTTGGTTTCCATTTATTTCTTAATGATTATATTTCATATTTATGATTTTCTAAGTTACTTGTAATTTTAAATTAGCCTAGGTTCATCAGTTTTATTCTGCCTGTGGTTAGTTGTTCATTTTTAGTGGTTACATGGTTATTTACCAAATGGTAAATTGTTATGTTTTTTCACCATTTAGGAAATGAACACTTATTTAACCTAACTAAACGTTGTGCATCTTATGTAGGCAGCATATTCCATCTGGCTGAAAAAAAAAACTTTAGTAATTATGTTTATGGATGTCAATTCACAAAGGAAAACCCTGTATTCTTGAAAATCAGTGACAAATGTTTATTGTAGAGCTACAAAATATAATTAAAACAATACTACAGTATGTTAATAGAAGGTAGCTGTGACAAGTGACCTTGTGAAGGACTTTAAATGGAACACACCCTAACTTAACACTCTAGTTCAAGGCCTAAAACTTGGTTTGAAAAGATAGTATAATCTTTGTATGAGTAATTGCCCAACAGATTTAGACCAGAAAAGATTGATACTTTTAAAAATAATGAGTGTGTGTGTGTGTGTGTGTGTGTGTGTGTGTGTTCAAGTTAGGACACTTTTAATTTTCTAAGTCCAAAGATTTTTATTGGTTATCTTACTAATAAAACCCTGAGATCTTGCTGGGGTTCAGTTGCATCATTGGCTGGAAGGCACCGGGGAGCATCAGGTGCGGTGGTTCTCCGCTGAGAGCGTTCCCTCCATAGTTGGGGCACAGAACTGTATGGGATGGAAGGGGACTTTTATAGCAGTGTCTCACCTTTGTGACAGATCCCCGCGTTCACTTGTACATGTGTTGTGCCGTCCTACATCTACTCTACTGGCCACATTTTCATTTAGTATATGATCCTTTGCCATGATAATGTTTCTCCTAGTTGCCTGCCCACACGCTTCCTCATAAGGGGCTTACTTTTGATCTCCACCACCTTATAGGAATTATCTAGATAATGGCTGTGCTTCTTTTTGGTTCCTTAATATTGGAGTGGATGCAGAGGGAATGATGTTATGGAAGAAGTCTTCTGAGTATATAGAATCCTAACGGAAACTCCTTAGGGGGTAAGAGATATAGACAGGCCTAGGAGCAAGCCAGTATGCAGGGCCATGCCTCCTAATCTGTTTTATTGGTTAAAAGAACAGAACCAGATGGTGATTTTACCCTTTAACTCTTCTTTAAAAAAAAAAAAAAAAAGACCTAAAATTGATTTATACTGCTTTGTTGCCTTTTGGAAGATTGAACTAAAAGTTCTTCAGGAAATAGTTGTCCATATCACACTAATCAGTAATAGATAATCTTCTAGTCCAGTATTTTTTATCTTAATCTCTTAAGTCATGAAAGATGCTGAAGGCATTCAGGAAATAAGACCAAAATTTTGTCTGGCAGTGTAATATTGTTGTATATTAACTATAAGGGAAACATCATTTCTTTTTTTCACTTGAGTATTGTATTTTATATAAAAAGCTACTACTAAAACTTAATTTTAATTTTTTTCTCTTAATTTTTTAGTCATAAAACAGAGGTAACAAATGCTCTTCATGACATGGTGGACCAACTGGAACAAATTCTCAGGTGAGAAAAACGTTAGTGTGTTGGCTCTGTGCTGATGGAGGAGATCTGTCCAAGAAGCGTTACTTTTCATATGTCTAGTGGTCGTTTGCAGTTTGACTTTCTATTTGACTCTCTTGGGAATGAATTTTCTTAATATGAATGTGCTGCTAGCCTATGGTAGGGTAATAAGAGCCTGGACCTTGAAGACTGATGGACCTGTGTCCAAATGTAGGTATTGCCAATTACAAGCTGTGTGATCTTTGAACCCTGGGTTTTCTTATTTATAGTATCTAACTCATGAGATAATGGAATTAATCTTAGATTAACCATTTAAAGCGTCTCCTACGCAGTAGGTACACAAGAAATGTTAGTTCCTGCAGAGTTATTGCGTCTGTCAGCAAACTATATTTATTATACTCCTGACTTCCGTTTTTAGGCATATTACATTTGATTGGATATCTGTATTAGATCAAACTGCACTAGAGCCTTCAAGTAACTCTATAGTAATATTCTTCACTGTCAAAATGAAGCATTAAACTTTCTGTCTTGGGGCCTGAAATTCTTAATTTGCCAGTTAGGATGTCAAATGTTGTTTACTAGTATTTATATGTATATAAGAAGATGCTTGAGTAATTTTAAATATCTGTATTAAAAATGAAATTTTAGGGATAACAAAAAATTTTCCAACACATAATTATAGAATTATAGGTAATACCATCACTTTATAGTGGTGATATGAATAGTAAAGTGTAATAATTTGGAGTCTACTAATTAGAAGTTTTATTCAATTTGAGGGACTTGAGTATAAAATGTTTCAAGTTGTATTTAAGGAAACAGTGTTTTTGCCATATATGTATGGGAGTAGAAAGAAGAACTAATTGTGCACTTTCCTTAGGACATTTGTTTCCTCTATTTATTACTACCTTGCTTGCTGCTTGTTACTTTGTGTTCTGAAAGTTATACAGTTTTGTATTTTCTTGAAAAATTCTTAATAAATCAAGCTCTTTCTTTTCAAGCTTTGCTTGTTTTAGTTTGGCTGTGTCTCTCCTTTCCCCAGTGTCCCTGAGTAGTTAAACATAGCTTGAGTAAAGGTTAGTAGATTAAGTCAATATAGATTTATTCCTTGCAAATTTGCGTGATTACCTTTTTTTTTCCCCTAATGAAACCGAGAAAAGTGATCTCAAAAAGATACAGTGAAATAAACTGTAAACACAGTTTAAGTGTGTTTAAGTGTGTTTACACTTTAAGTGTATTTACAGTTTATTTCACTGTATGTTCCTGGGTGTAACCATGAATGGTACTGATGTCACATTTTGCTCTTACTACCTCAAGGAAACAGTTACACCTGGTCGGTTTCTGGATGATACCCATGTCTTTCCCTGTTTAGTTTAAACTACTGACCTTTTAAAATAAGAACTTTTTATTCCTGTTCCACCTCATAGCTACTAATAGTTGAAAAATGTTTTAGCATAATGATGTCAGGGGACATGACTCATGAAACCTGTCTTTATGACGAGCTACTGAATTCTAGCCAGTCATGCTCTATAAACTCAGTAGTAGTTAATTGAAAAATGTGAGATTTGATGAGGCCAATCATGATATATGTATGATGCTGATGATTAGGGAATGTGATATCTCAAGAAGATTCATAGGAGACAAAATTTGTGACATATTTTGTATTTTTATCGAATAGATTCTGGAGGGAGATTAAGCCTCGTGATGTTTCTGTGGCTGCAGCTCTAAAATTGTTCATTGCTTTTCTGACAACCTTGCCTATAACAAATTACTCAGGATTGTTCAGAGTTAAAGCTGAATATTGAAATGATAGGTTTGGCTTGTTTTACTGATTTGATGCTTTTAGAGTAGAGGAAAATAATAAAAAATATTTTTAAATAAAGATATGTCATACTTTAAAAAAATGAGTTACTAATTCCAAGTACATTGTAATAAAAGTACAGGAAATAAGATTTGATAAATAATTATTAGCTTTTTTTTTGGTGAGAATTAATGCAATATGTAAAATTGGGTCATTCTACCTGCCACTTTTTGTTTTTAGTACTAAATACCTAAGTGCTACTTGTATGTGTAAGACTCTCAGACTTCTTTTGTTTGGTAGCTTGACCTCAAAAAATTCCTCTCTCACTTTTAGTGTGTCAGAGCTCTTGGAGAAACATGGACTTGAGAAACCAGTTTCGTTTGTTAAGAACACTCAGTCCAGCTCAGAAGAGGCACGCAAGCTGATGGTTAGGTTGACCAGGCACACTGGTAGGAAGTAAGTAATGAACAAAATTATTTGATACTCGTATATTATTGAAAATAAGTACTGCTCTTTTTTAAAAAATTTACTTCATTGAGTTATAACTGACCAGCAATAAATACCACATTTCAAGTGTAGAAATTGAAAAGTGTTGATATATGTAGGTACTCATGAAACCGTCCTGCAATCGAGGTAATAAATATGTCCCTCTTAAAATATGTCCCCCTTCTTCTTGCCCCTTTACATTCCCCTCCCTTTTGCTTCTTCTCATCACCCCCTTATCCCCTCTCCAGACTACTACTGATCTATATTCTATTCCTATATATTACTTTGTATTTTCTATAATTTTATGGAATCACCCAGCATACACTTCTTGTGTGTTTGGCTTCTCCCACTCAGCATACTTATTTTGTCATTCATCCATGTTGCATCATTGATAAATAATAATTCCATTTTATTTATTGAGCAGTATTCCATTTTATGAATTTATCACACTTTGGTGACCTCGTCACCTGTTTCTGGACTTTCTGGGTTGTTCTGAGTTTTGGTTTTTACAGGTAAAGCTATGGATATTTGTGTACTTTAAAATATTCCTAATATTTTTTTTATTGTAAATAGAATTATTTTCTTAATTTCATTTTTGGATTGTTCATTCCTAGTTTGTAGAAATGTTAATATATATTGATATATATATTTTTGATTTTGGTATATATTGAGCTTGTGTCTTCCAACCTTGTTGGACTTCTATATTAGTTCCAGTAGGGTTTTTTTCTTTTGGATATTCCATAGGATTTTCTGTATATGGTATCATGTCATCTGCAAATAGAGATAGCTCTACTTCTTCCCAAACCCTACTAGAGCTACACATGCACCACCTACATGGCTCCGGGAATCCTGAGCCCAGTCAACAGTAGTAAACTGCTTATGCAGTGCAACCAGTAGTGGCTTGCTCAAGGAACTCTCCTTCCTAAGAAAACCCTGGTATTTGTATCTGCCTTTCCCTATCTGTCTTTCTCAACAGTGTACTATAGTTACTGATGTATGTGCCTTATGTTCCTTTCGAGATCATACGCTTCTCCAGGGCAAGTGTTATAGTTCCCAGTACATCTAATATGGGACCGTATGTATCGATGGCCCTCTCTCAGTAATTATTAAATGAATAATTTAAAAGGTTTTGGCAACTCGAGTCATAAGATTTTTTTTATAACTAGAAACAAGCGGTCAGTATTTCTGATCATGCTGACTCTACTCTAGAACCTTCTCTTCACGAAAGCCTTGCTGTTACAGCTAAATTATTTCCTGTCTTCTTGAGTTCCTCAAATACTTCTGAAGCCTTTGAAGTTCATCTCTACTCATGGTGTTCTACTCTGAATATGTAAGAGAATGTGGCCTCTTTTTTCAAACTAGTTAATTTGAAGTAAATCTTAATTATTTCATATATGCTACCATGGCTTGGCCTTCAGCATCTATGGAATATTCTTATGCATATTCTAAATGATAGCAGATTTCACTGAATCTGCACAAATCAAGTTTTACCATCTTGAGTGCACTACTGTTTCTCCCTGGAAAATATACCTCTGTTCCAAGGCTGTAACTAATACATCATGTTTGTATTTAGGGATCTCTTTGTTCATTTGCAGTTCTCTGGTATAGTGCCTTCAGGTTCTACTCTTGGTTCCTATTTACTGAATGTATTCTGAAAAGGCCATTGTAAATAATGTCTTATAATTTATTTTAATTAGAACCTGTATTTACGGCTAGCCATGTGTGCGAAAACATTAATACCATCTGTCCCAGTGTTGATGGCTTCCAGAAGAACAGCTGGGCTATGAGAATTTGAATTCAGCTAGACAATGCCTAAGTTTGATTTTATCCAGCTGGTGCAAGATGGACACTCACTTCATCAAACATTTTGCAACTTATTTACCTGCAAGCCAGATCTGAAAGAGCCCTCCAGTTCTTTGAAGTTCGCCCAAAGAGTTCACGTATCAAGGTCTAACTAATGGACACACTTCAGGGATTATCCTGGAGACATGAAAATATGTCAGTTTTTTCTGTGTGTATGCTGGGGAAAAAATGTACTCTCTTATGCTTTATTGCATATAGGATAGAAGTAATTATTCGTTTTGTGTAATAAATATAAAATACTATAAGCAAATGAAGCATATGCTTATTAAAAATTTTAGGTGAAGAAGTTCCTGAAGACTAGAAATTTCATAAGAATGATCTCAAACACATGCTTTTCCCATAGCAATACCATGATATGCAAATAGTCTATTTGCCCTGTTTTTAATGCATAAAAAAGGAGAAGGTCCACGGGAAAGAAACCTCCAGTTGGTATTTGACAAGCACAGAACAAAGTAAAATCTGCCCTTTCAAACAGTGAGATTCAGGATTATGTAGAACGTCAAGAGGAGCAGGTAAACATAAATAATGATTCCAAATTCATATATAGTCAACAAAGGTGAACTTTTGGGGGAAGCAGAATTACAGCCCTTTCTCCCTCCTGCTAAACAATATTAGTAATCATCTGTGTAACTATAGAAACCAAAGAAATGTGTTTGTAGCTTTCATATTCGTTCGTTAACATTTATTGAATATTATTTTATACCAGAGAAAGGGGGGAGTGTCTTTTCATACATTCTAGTTTTAGTTAATCCTCACAATGTACAAAAAGGGAATCTAGCTCAGAGAAATTAAGAGACATATTCAGAACTGTATAGGAAATTGAGCTTGTTTTTATACTTAAAGCACAGGCATTGAAGCAAGATGTTCTTATCAGAATTAATCTCCTCCATTTTTTATTGCTCTCCAAGATGGGCCTTACGTGAGGACTTGGAACTTCAGGAACATTAGGTGTCCATGATCATGCAGCTAATATGTGTCTCTTAGTGAATTTGTTAACAAAACCCTTTCCCTGCTACAGGAGAATCTGAACCATTAATTCTCTAACTCTGTAACCCTGGATACCCACATAAAAGGCTATTTGATCAACAAGACTGTATATGCCTCATTGGTTGTGTAAACCTGATCGCTGGTTAGTAAATTGCTTCTGACCTGGAGGAACTGGAAATGAACTGTAAAACCTGATAGGGTTTTATGCTTTGGGCTTTCCTGAGTGTGGTCACTGGCATGTCCTTGAGGAGACCCCGAGAACTGTGCCTTTGGAATTGTTACAAAAGATGCTGGTTCTTGTGTGGCATGAAACTCCTTCCTGAGTTAGATGGGGCAGCTCTTGCCATTACCCTATAAGACTCTGTCTTCTGGCACCTGGGCTGTCCCGTGGGATGAACATCACCCCTGCGGCGCTTGGTCGGTCACTCTGTGGCCTGTTGCAGGGACTCCCACTGGGAAGAGCCACTAGTGCTGCCCTGCTGATGAACTGGGGTCCCCAGCCTTTCGACTGATGCCAGGGGTGGCCTCTGGTTGCCTTCCAGGTCTGCACGTGTAGTCGAAGTTAAGAAGATCCCCTGTGGGGATTGCAGTGTGATAAAGATGAATTTGAAACCAGTTCTCCTGTCTCTGCGTACTTTTGCTGCTTGATCACAGCTGCTGTATCTTACTGTGCTTTATTTTATCTTGGAAACTCACTGCTTGTTTACCTTTGCTATTATCACTTAATGCTGTTCTAGTTCTGTGTCTAGGCGGCCAGTGACCCAGGTGGCTCGGACAGCATCTCTAGCATTGTTACAGAGCCGCTCAACTTTCCCTCTGATCGAAGTGTTTTCCTGGACATTCAAATGAGATTATTCCTATTGATCATTTGGGAGCTGTGTGGGCATATAGAATGGTGATACCAATATTTTTTTTAACTTTTGGCCAATTGAGGAGAGATTTCATGAATTCTTTTCTTTTCTCCCCCCGCCCCCACCAGGCAGCCTCCTGTCAGTGAGTCTCATTGGAGAATGTTGCTGCAAGACATGTTAACCATGCAGCAGAATGTTTACACCTGCCTGGATTCGGATGCTTGCTATGAGGTAACTCGATACATGGAACGCATGGAAGTTACTTGTTTTTAATTTGCAAAGTTTGGCTGTTACAGTATGTTTCCTGGACACAGAGGTCGTGATCATAAGCCTCACTCTAAGTAATACTGTTGACTCATAGCCGCGAATTGAGTAGTGCTTTCTAAGTTGAGCACTCGTGTATCTCACCTCCTGTCCCCCCATCTTCGTTCATTGCAACAGCGGTTATCAGGCGAGTTAATCCTCAGCTAGAACACAGACTCCTCCTGGACTCCTCTCACTTCCATGGTCTTGGTGGTCACTAACGCCTATTTGATTGATGTAGCTGGGAAGGATCTTTCAAATCTGTCCTGTCTCTGCTAAATTGCAGTTCCTCCTAACATGTCGCCCTATTTCCATATTTCTAATCTACACTGATTCAGAGAATTCTTCTAAAACACCTTTTCATGACACTCCCCTTCTTCACATTTGCTGCTTGTTCCATCAGAAAGTAGCCGTATTTCTTAGCATGGCATAGAAAGCCACAACAGATCGCGCTTCCGTGTCCACTCTCTCCCCCGGGCTACTCTGTACATGCAAGGGACAGCGTGTTCCCCCTGCTCCACTATGTCCACCGGACCTGCCCTGACTCTCCACGCACCATGCTTCTTCAGGTCCCTTGACTGCACCTGCATTGTTCCCTGAGCCTCAATCTGTTCGTCTTTCCTTTATCTGAAAATTGCTGGTAATTTGCAGGACCCACTTCACTAATTGTGCCCTCCAGGATACCTGCCTTTGTCCTTTCATGTAACTTGTCTCTATTATAGGCTTTCTTTCAAATGCAGTAACTGGTTTCCATGTGTGGTTTTTCCCTTTGGTCGTGAGCCCCTAGGTAGGCATTATCATATTCATGTTCAGCCTCCTATCCCCCAGTGACTATTGTGATGTCCGGAACAGAAAGGATACTTAAGGAATGGCTGCTAATTGACATAGGAGTGTAACCCAGGGGGGCTTAATTATTATTTTTGGAAGGTATGTGTCTCACCACCAAATTACTCCTTGTTCAGGTGGCAAAATGGTCCAACTAACCTGTCTTTAATGAGATATAATTTAAAAGCAGGTTTCCATTTTGAGTTTTTCTGTCAAGAAGCCAAACATGAAATTGTATAGGATATTTCTTGTGTTGCCGTGCTTTGACATCGCAAAGCGTGACCCCTTGATAAAATGAATTATAAAAATAGGTCTCTATTTTGTGAAATTGGCTGGTATTTTTATTCAAGGTGATTTTAACAAAAGAGTGCTAATAGAGACTATTGAGAAATGGTTTTATATTTGAACTTCGGGTTTTTAAATGCTTGAACGAGTGTGAAGTTTACATTGATGATTATAGTCTCAGACCATGTACATACAATTGCCAGTAGCTTCCCCTTTTGTGTCTAACATGACACTTAAATTCCGATTCCAGGAGAAAGTCTATATTCACATGGGCTCCAAAGCCTAACCATCGTTTATATGTCTGCAGTACTGTTTTTAAGTTGGAATGGCATTATTTTGCTATTTTCCTGTTTGTGATTCTGATTGGAAAATTGGCAATATGTATATTATACTTGAACTAGCTCCTAACAACTTGATATATTAAATTGTTTTTGTTATATTTTAACACCTTTTTATTAGGCTTTGATATTTTAATGACTTCTGGCCATTAGCCTCTTTCCTTTGAGAAAACATTTGAAAGCATATTCTAACAGCTTGAAATGGTTATAGAGGAAGGTAATGTGGATTTAGCAACCTTACATTTTTTTCAAACTTATATTTTAAATATTACATTTTAAATATTAGTAACTTTTAAATTATGCTCTGTTGTTTTACTGTATTATATTAGGGGTTGCTATCTTGGAAAATAATTTGAGAAAGGTGGCACAATTTTGAGAAAGTTAAAGGTTTCATTACAGCGTGTAGAGCACAAATCTGTATTGTTCATTTTAGCAAAAACTTAAATTTTAGAGTGAACGAATTGTATTTCTCAATACTGGGCATTAACTCTTTATGGCTTACTTGAATAAACCAAAGGAATAGAGAAACTGTCATATCTAAGTCATCTGGGTCACTTGGAGTAAAGCCATTTTCACCTGTCAGGTATAAATGATTAGGCTTACTCATTAGTAATTTGCTTTCTGTCACAATAGGTATTTTGTAGCAGATCCCTTGTAGATATTAGTAATTTTATCCTTACCATGGTCATCTTAATAAAGTCCTGTCTAAAAATACTACCTTCCCCAGAAGCTTAGAAAGAAGTGAAAATAAGGGGATCCTATGAAAACTGGGTAGTCTTAATTGTAAGAAGATTCTTGATTCTCCATGAAATCTGCTTTTCATCTCTTGCTTCTATTTCTGTGTTATCCTCCAGCAGAGACCTAATAGGGGTGAACATTCTTGGAGAAGTTCTTATTACTAATTACATATTGACATTATTAGTGTAGATTTAAAGGGATCTCTTTGTTTCTGGACTAAGTAATAAATATTCTCAGTTATACAATAAATTTTATGTTTATTATTTTATTTTATGTTTATTTATGTTTATGTTTATTGATGCTGTTAGATGCCTAGAATACAATGATATTTGCATGAATACCTTCCATCAGTGGCTTTTGTTTTATTTAAATAGTTTTTAGTCTGCAGATTGGAAAAAAATCAATGTTAATTTACAGCTTTGCTGTTTTGTTTGTAAGACTGAGTTCAGATGCTTTAAGCAGTTATAAATTGTGTGACGTATTCAAAGATTTAAAAAAAAATTGAACTGTTATAGTTTAAGCAGAGTGGGCCCTATTATAGAGTATGGAACAGTATGTCTAAGTAATCCTGTTTTTCAATGAGTATGAATTTCAGATATTTTACTCAAACATTCCTTGTAACACATTAAGATACAGTTGATCCTTGAACAACAGCATGGGTGCGAACCACGTGGGTCTACTTATATTCGGGTTAGTTTGTTTTGGTAAGCACAGTATTAAATGTATTTTCTTTATGATTTTAATATTTTCTCCAGCTTACCTTATTGTAAGAATACAGTTATAGAATACAGTAAATATAAAATAATGTGTTAATTGCCTGTCCATATTATCTGTGAGGCTCCTGGTCAACAGTGGACTATTAGTAGGTAAGTTTTGGGGGGAGTCAGAAGTTATATGGGATTTTTGACTGCATGGGAGTTCAGCACTCCTAACTCCCGTGTTGTTCAAGGGTCAGTTGTATTATGCTTCATATTGGTTTGTTCTGTTACGTTATTTCTTCTTCCTAAAAGATGAATTTGTTGTATTGAAGTGAAATTCACATAACGTAAAATGAACCACTTACAATGGGCGTCATTGTCATTTAGTGCGTTTACAGTGTCGTGCAACTGCTACCTTTAGTATGGGTGTATTTTTTAATTCGTTTCATTTGGATATCAGAGTCTTCATTTTGTTGAGAGCTGAATCTCCCCCTTTAACTAATTAAGCTTTCTCCTTTTTCCCAGATATTTACAGAAAGCCTTTTGTGTTCCAGTCGCCTTGAAAATATCCACTTAGCTGGGCAGATGGTGCACTGCAGCGCCTGTGCAGTAAATCCGCCCGCCAGTGTAGCCCATAAAGGGAAAACCCAGTACAGGGTCAGTTATGAAAGAAGTATTGACTTGGTTTTGGCGGCCAGCAGAGAGTACTTTAATTCTTCTACCAGCCTCACCGATAGCTGCATGGATCTGGCCAGGTGGAGTAATTCTGTATTCTTCCGTGAGAGGGCGGGACAAGCCAGAATACACAAACTGCATTGTCGGTTTTATTCTTTCCTTTACAAAATATATTGCCACAAGTACAGATTGACTCTACCGTGTGGGGCACAGTTATTTACTGCTTGGATACAGAAAGATAATTACGTTATGAATATTCATCAACTTTCTTGTGACCCCTTTTCTTCAGCGTGCTTTCCCAGTCTTTCCTGCTGATTATCCGTAAGATTGTACATTGCTTCCATTAGGAAGGACTCATGAGCTAGCTTGCAAATTCAAGTTCTAGGAATTTGTAGCACATTGAGGCAATGGCTATATGCTTTTACATGACTTGTGCTCTGTTTAGGGACAAGGGACCTGATTAGATGATAAAGCTCTGAAGTCCCTTCCAGGTGGAAATTTCTGGACTGTGAATTCAGTTTCTCTCTTGGCCTGTTGTGCTGGAAATTTAATGTTGATCTTTTTATTATTGATTCTTTTTTTAAAAGATTTATTTGAGAGAGAGAGAGTGTGTGTGCGCACAGGAGCATAGGGGGAGGGGCAAAGAAGGAGGTGGGGGAGAGAGAGAGAGAGAGAGGGAGAGAATCTTCAAGCTGACTCCCTGCTGAGCACAGAGCCCCATGCAGGGCTTGATCCCATGAGCCTAAGATCATGACCTGAGCTGAAACCAAGAGTTGGATGCTCGACTGACTGACTCACCCAGGTGCCCCTCTTTACTATTGATTCTTATGAGCTTTTTGTGCATAAAGGACATTTGCCCTTTCCTCTCTCAGATGTTTTAACCATGTGGTCAAATTTTTATATATATGATTTATCTTTCAAATTGCTATTCAAACTCTATAAAGATTTTGATTATTTTCTTTTATAATTTCTGTCTTGTGTGTCATCCTTTGAAAGAGCTTTAATTCTCAAGACCATTATAATCGTTTTTCATATTCTTTTTTACTACTTTGGTAGCTATATTTTCACACTGAAATTTTAGGCCCATTTGGAATTTATTTTGATGTAGTGATTGTGTTAGCTATTTAGATTTATTTTTTCCCCAAATGACTAGCAGCTAAAACCTTAAAGGAAACTTTTTCCCCCCAGTGATATCTTATTATAAAGAGAACCATGTTTTCTCAAACCATGTTATTGAACTTGACAGAGTTGTTAAAAATAGTAAATTTTTTTCTTCTTCTCTCCTAAGGGATTGTATTTCTATTTCAGATGATGAAAATATCAAATAGAATAGCTTTTGAAACTGAGAGTTGTGTTTGACCTAAATCTTTTTGGCAGGTGTTCTCACAGATCATTTTTAAATCGACACTTGCAGTATTTTCCTTTTTCTCCCACAAGGACACGCCTTAATTTGGAAAAGATGTTGTATGTGTATAAAGTGACACCAGACTGATGATGATCCGTGAGCCTGGATATATTTAAAAGTTCAGAGTCGCGTTTAATATAGAAAATAAGCCATACATTCTTACTGGTTAAATTATTATGAACTAATTTTTTGAATTGAGGAAATAATACATCCACAAGATAAAAATATTCAGCAATACAAAAAAGGATATGTATTTACAATAATTCTTTTTTCATTCCCGTTCCCCTAACTTTATCCCTCAGCTATCTTTTTAAATCATTTTCCTGTGTATCCTTCCAAAATACTTTCTTAAATGTTTCCCTCTTCTTTTTTAAGTCACACAGGAGTGCTTACAACTTGTACATACCTTTCTGGATCTCATTATTTTCACTTATGATCTATACTGAAGGTTTTTTCATGAGGGCATGTAGGCTTGATCTATTCTTTCTTTTGATGGTTGTAGAATATTCTGTTGTTTGACTTTCTAGAATTTAATTCATGATAAAAATTCATTCTGTTGTACTTTAAAAACACTGTGTAGTGAACATCCCTAATTATGTGTGGGCATGTGGGCATGTGTGAGCCTATCTGCAGTACACATTGCTAGAACTGGGAATTCGTGGGTTCGAAGGTAGCATAGTAGAATTTGGGTAGATACCACACATAGGCTCTGTCTCTTGTTCAACTTGAATCAGCAGTATATGTTAGTGCTAATCTCGTTTAAATTTTACAATTTTGCAAGCAAGGTAAGCCCACATCCATCACTCAGTCATACAGATGCATCCTGGGGCCGAGGGCTCTTCATCAGATGATCCATGGTTTTAGCACCATTAGCCCTTCCTGGCCTGATCTATGCCTCTTTCTAGTCCTGCACCCCAGTGTCCTCCACATCCAGCTTTCAGAAAGTAAGTTTATTTGTTAATGAGAAAATTTCTTAAGTACACTTTGTCTGGATTTTTAAAAATGTGCTTAAAATGCTCCACAGGTGTCACAGATTCTTAGTTTAGCAGAGTCGCTTTCTCCTGTATTCATCTCAGCACTGTATTACCAACGGACTCTTCCTTATGATCAGAAAATGTCCTTTGTGCAATGTCTCAGCTTAGTCCTTTTTCCTTTGGGAGTCGAAGTTGTCACTGAAACGAGATGTTTGTTTTTCCTAGAAGAATAACTGGAAATTATCTGAATTCTGTCTCCATTTTTAAACCTTTCCTGTATGATTATTACCTTTGGAGTCAGCAGTAAAAGAGCGTTGAAGTCAGAGTCAATGTATTTTGCTTTGTAATGTGATACCATTCCCTACTATTGGAACAACCCTGCACAGGTCACTACACCTCTCTGAGCTTTGGCTTCCTTAGGAAGCAGGTAATGCTATTTGCCTATCGCACAGGCTTGCTACGAGGATTAAATAAGATAACAGAAAGCATCTAGCAGGATACCTGGAGTGTAGGAGGTTTCTGATAAATATGTGTTGGATCTCATCATCCAACTAAGAAATGCAACTTAGCCAAACATTTGTTACTTCTTTTTTTTTAAAAAGCTGATCTTATTTCCCCTAGGTGCTGCTTACAGCTGATAATTGATAGACCAGCTGCCATTCAGGAGGAGCTAGATCTTATCCAAGCGCTGGGATGTCTTGAAGAATTTGGGGTAAAGATCCTGCCTTTGCAAGGTGAGTTTTCTATTTAGTGTTGCATTATTAACTTAGTATTAACTTAGTTTGCATTGAATCACTAGTGTAGTTCCTTGGTAGTTTTTTTGAATTAAAGAGTACCTTTGGTCATTTAATCCATTAGCGATAGATCTGACCCTCTGCCCCGTTTTTCAAAGGAAATCTTAGTGGACATCCAAAAGAAAAAATAAAGCCAACATTTTATCATAAATTTATTTTGTAAGTTCTTAGTTATGCCATTAAAAGAAATAATATCAGCAACTGCAGCGAAGCTATTGGATAAAACCAAATGGGGGATTATGGATTAAGAGTTTTGGATCTCCATCAGTTTTGATGTACAGTTTATTTTTGTGTTTTGTTTTAGTTGCATAGATTTAGAAGTAGTATGCTTACTACAGAATATTCTTTAATTATGTTGATACTATTTTATTGAAAGGAATGGCAGGAAGTTCTTGTTTAGAGTTTAATTACTAACAATATCTTAACATTGCTCAAGTTCTTCTATCTAAGTGTACGAGTCCGGTAATACCCCCCCCCCCCAACAAGCGTGCTGATATGCAGTCACGTGTCATTATCTACTTTGTGCTGTGAGGACAGTGTGTGTAACCATGTCCTGAACCTTACCTGACAAGTGGGTGGTAGACTTCCTGTTGCCTTGAACTCTGGGCCTCAGTGCCCTAAATGAAATGGGTAGCTTGGCTATTGGCAGTATGCTTGGTGCCTTCCATGTAATCTCTTTCTTCATTCTTAACCCTGGAAATGTTTGGAATTGGAAGTGGGGGAGGTGTAGCCAAGTTCTTTCTGTCTTCGGTTTTTGATAAATTTTCACTAGAATTGTCTCTCTTCTTCGTCTTCTTCATCTTCGTTCTCGTCTTCTCCTTCTTCTTCCTCTTCTTCCTCCTCTTCTTTTTTTTTCTTTTTTTTAACTCCTGGTACCTTTGGACAATGGGGTCCTGTTCCAGGTTCCTCTGTGTCTTTGTCCTGTGTTTTAGAGGGTTTTGAGTCAGATGGATCTTAGGAGATATAAGTCACTAGAGACATTCGCATGTTTTCATGTCAGTTTCCACTGTAGTTGTACTAAAAATTAAAGCTCCGCTTGTCAGATACATTTATTGGATTTGAACAGGGAGTATTACTGTTACCTTGAATATCATTGTTCGGAAATAATTTCTAGATGATTATACGTATCCTGTAGCATCTTAAACAAGTATATTTAAGAAGATTGTTAAATTACTGGAAAATTCTATTTAGTAGTATTTCCTGTGATTTTTGAGCTCAAACTTTTTAAAGTTGTGAAGATGAATCAGTTATTAAAAATATTTTCATTTTTTTCTCAAAAGTCTTAAATCATGAACCGTCTCCCCTGAAACACATTTTCAGTTAAGTGTTCAGTGGTGGGGGAGTCCAGAGCACTATGAAACTTGCCTTTCTCATATCTCTTCTAAGGCCAAGCAAGTCGTTATAGCTTTGACTCTGTGTATATGTGTGTATTTTAGCTACTTATTTACTCCAGGCAGATTAATGTAATACAAAAAAACCTTTTCTTGCAGTCCCCCAAATGCTAATGAATTATTTCAATTGACTTGAAATAATAAACAGAGCTTAATTTTCTGTGGTGCCTGGTAGGCAGTATTTTTGCTGGCAGTATTTTATATCACCTGATGGGTTTGAAAATCTGCAACCAAACCTGCTATCCTGCTGTTACTTCTATGAAATTTCCTGACTGAAGAGTGTTTTAAGAAAGACATTTGCTTTCATGCCTTGACAGCTTTCCAGCTTGATATATTGATTTGGAGTTTCCTATTAGAATGAATGTCAGAAAATCTTCCGGATGGGAGATGGGATATTGCCTTTGTGTCCTGTTTATAGTGTTTATGCCGCAGGTGCAATTTAGGTGTAAGCTGCTTTTGTATTCATCAGGAATACCAGACAAAGTAACTTGATATTTAAACATTTATGGTCCAGGTATTTTTATAGCATACATTGTTCATTTTGTCACTTTGCTTTGTTTTAAAGCCTCCTTTGCTTATACTCCAGGAGTTGCTACTAGTCACCAAGGGAAGGCTAGTGGTACTAGCTACGTTATAATTAGAGTTAATAGAAAACGGGGAGAGAAATACGTAAAAATGGTTCCTTACGTTTGAGTCTCCTACGAGGTGTTTGTGTGTGTGTGCATGTGTGTGCTTTTCCACATAATTTGGATGTTTATGTTTTGTGTAAATTATTCTTACTATTCACATGACCAGATTTGGGA
Source organism: Ursus maritimus (assembly GCF_017311325.1). Classification (NCBI taxonomy): domain Eukaryota; kingdom Metazoa; phylum Chordata; class Mammalia; order Carnivora; family Ursidae; genus Ursus; species Ursus maritimus. The sequence goes on along the minus strand of NW_024426774.1, from coordinate 11,287,108 downwards.
TATTTCAGTTGTCCCCCATGTTCTTTCTGTAATAGGGTTAATCAGTTTTTTTGGTCTCCCAGCATTGTGGGTAAAGCCAGCCTGGAGCCACTTCCTGCTGGGTACCTGGACAGGTATCTCACCTTGCTTTCTGTTTAAGTGTTCTCATCTACAAAATGGGGATACTAATAAGCACCTTCTGGAATTGCTTAGAAAGGTTAAGGCCATGTGTGCACAGTGCCTGGGACTTCGTAAGAGCTCAGCTGTCATTTTTGTTACTTCTCATGGAGGTTTTAGTTTCTAACTGGTGGTGGAATTAGAGTCTCCTACCTGCTTTCTCATTCTTCCTCTCTTTGTTCTCTTCTTTCCACTCTGCTTTCCTTCCATTCAAAAACCACTGAGTTAACGTCTTACCCTTTCCAGAAACCGAAATGATGAAGGGAATAAGGTGCACTTCCTGACTTGGAAGGACAGACCCTGATGACAAGTCAGAGTCACACTAGTGTCATGTATGAATTTAAATTCTGATTCAGCCACTTTGAGCCGTGTGACCTGTGCATCTTCATGTTTTTGAACTTCACCTTCCTCAGATGGAGGTAATCATAAAAGATTCTCTAGAAGGACTTGAAACTTATATCTTGAAACACTGAGAATTTTTACATGAGAAGATTCCATACTTCATAAGCTTTTCTGTGAATAGGTCGGTAGCAGTAGTAAGAGTAATAACTAACATTTATTGAGTGATTTTTATGTTCTAAGTATATTTATACGTATTTATTAATTTTCAAAAATACCTTATGAGATAGTGACTGTTACTGTTTCCAGCTTCCAGATGATGAAGTCAAAGTTCACGGGGTTAAGTAGCTTGCTTGGGGTCACACAGTTAGCGGTGGAGCTAGAATTCAAACCTGCATTTGTAAACAGTAGACCATTCTCTTCTGATGAACCAGTGTGAAAGTAAAAGATTCGAGAAGGAAACTCGGGTGTTGTCACTCATCAGCCAAGTGACTGCTGCATATTGTCACCTTCTTCACCTGTACAATTCAGATTTGTACTTCAGCAGTGTCACAAGTAGCTACCTATGTTGTTGTGTGCCTTTGATGCCATTTACGAGTGACCGAAATTGATATTTTGCATCTGTGGTTTACTGGACATGATTCACTGTCTGTGTCTCGTATAAGGTGGTGAGAGAGCGTGTGGCATGTGTGTAGCTGATCAGTAAATGCTTCCTTATGCATTTACACGTGTGCGTCTCTGTGCATTGTAGTTTTTTTTTTTTTAAACATTGGATATATACTTGTGAGAGCCACAGAAAATGAGAGATATTCAACTATTAAAAGATGCATACATGCATAACCATATTATTAATTCCATTTGAAAAGGAATTTTAGGTGTCGAAGACTTCTTTCCTTTATGGAAATATAATACTATCTAAGGCTTGAATTTACCTGAGAAATCACATTTTGAAATATAATTTAGCATGTCCTACGATAAGCAGTAAAAGAGAATTGGTATAGTGATTGTCCAGAGGCTCAAAAAATAGATAAATAAATAAAGTAAAAAGACATTTGAGCATGGCAACTGCACTCTATTAGAATCCCATTTTCCAAATTTACTTAATGTCCTTGCAATGTTAGTAGTACACCTTGCTTAGGGCAAGAATCAGACAAAGAACCAAACTTGGAACTTCAGAGAAAATGAGGATCCGTTGCTATGTATGGTTACAGTTTCCTACTTTGATTTTATGGAGCTAGAAAAAGAATGGTGACAGTAAGGAAATCCACTTACTAGAGTTATTAAAACCAGAGTTTCTCTAAGAGCACCAGCATTCATCAAATACAGCCATAAAAACATCTATGAAAACCTCACGTTTTTACATATGTGGAGTAACGATGAGATCCATGACGGGTGTTGTTTTGAAAATCAAATTAGAGACGTGTAGAAAGTACCTTTTTCATAGTAATTGAATCTGGAATATTGAAGGAGTAATACACATTTTCTTAAAATACATATAAAAAGAAAACCCCATAAAACAGTAGCAGATGTTGAAGGAAAAAAACCCAATGTGTTGATTGAGAAAAGTTACAGAAAAGTTTGAAGTATTCTGTATCAGTTAATTTTTGCTAGGCTGCGCTATCGTAGGAACCTCAAAAGCCTCAGTGACGCGTGACAGCAAGTTGATTTCTTGCTCACAAGCGTTTCTGCAGCACCTCCTGGGACGACATTCTCACAGGAGGGGTGAAGATCAGTACTGGGGTCCCATGGCACCTCCATGAAACATTGGCTCAGAGGTGGCATGTGTCACTTCCACTCACACTTCATTGCCCAAGAAATCACACGGCCAAGCCTAACATTAGTCAGGTGGGTATTTGGGGTACGAATAATTACAGTGGATGCTGGGAACAATAATGCAATCTACCGAAGTTAGACTCAAATGTAGGTGTCGACTGTCGTGATGGTGAAGTAAGTAACTGAAGTTTGCATCTACTTTATGTTTTATAGTAAAGGCCACAAAGGATGACTGCACTAGCAGATGCATAAGTAGCCATCTTAAAGAACCTAGTGCACACCGAAGTATTTAGGAATAAAAGGATACGATATATGCAACTTATTCTTAAATGGTTCCGAAAAACCAGATGTGTGTGTGTATGTGAGTGCATGTGTACTTGTGTGTATATATGTGTGAGGAGGGAAGGCTCCCATGTATGATTGTACATGTGCACGTATAAATGGAGCAAATTATTAACAATTGATTATTCATGGCAAAGAGTTCTTTGTACCATCTGGCAGCCATTCTGTAAGTTTGAAATTAAATCGTAATGAAAACTTAAGAGAGCGAAAAACCACCACCTCTCTCCTTTATCTCCCCAACCCCTGGGCCCTCTGCCACCTATAAGAAGGTATGGGGAGAACACAATATGTATGGAAGATAGCCATGGGTTTGGGAATGGATAAAAGAATGAAGGCTTGAAAAACATTTAAAGGGGCTGGGTTGAGTTCTGGTTCCATCATTTTTTCAGTGACCTTTCTATACTTGTTTTTCTGAAGATGATAGCGCCTGCCTTGTCAAGTTCTGCCTTGTAGGGTTACTATATGTAAATCACCAACAACAGTGCCTGGGACATAGGTCATGTTCATTTAATGTCAGCTGCTCTCGTTATAGTTGCTACTATTGTATTTTTGGGGGCCCAGCCGCCCAGGTAGTGTCGTCCTTCTCAAATGTTGACACCTCTCCCTTAAATAAATAACCATTTCTTCTTAGCATATATAGGATAATCTTTACTGAAGTTCTTTTTTCTTCCTTTAAGTGTCCTTAATTACCTCATAATGTGAATTGGTGTGATCGGACATGTTTTATTTTCCCAATATCTGGCTTAAGTGAGAAGATTGGACCTATTTGGAGAAAGGTTACTAAATTGAAACAGTGAGCAGTTTGAAGATTCCTATATTTTATTTTATTTATATATTTTTAAAAATTTTTTATTATGTTAGTCACCGTACAGTACATCATTAGTTTTTGATGTAGTGTTCCATGATTCATTGTTTGTGTATAACACCCAGATTCCTACCCTTTAAATTGGGGTGATGAGATAGAGGTAGAAAATGCATGTTTGGAACATGGAATGGGTTTCGGGGTTGGGGGGGTACAGTGAATCGGGGTGCTGGTGTAATAGGAAGTATGTGAAGTTTTCAAAGACAAATGCAGAGTTCTTTAAAATTTTCCCTAAGGCCTTACATGGCACTTGAAAAGGTGACACTTTTTCTTAGCTTCCGAATGCCAGTGCATTTGCTGTTTCAGGAGGTTGGTGACAAAAGATCCTAGCTGTACTTATTCAGAAGGAACAATATTTTTAATTTTTTTAAAAAATAATTGTGTCTTTCTTAATTCTTTTTGATCTGGAGGCTAAGAGTTTCCATTGTGTTTGCTTACCTAAACTTGGACCGTCATGACACTCTTTGGTGATGTCCCTGGTTATGAATCTTTCATCTTTCTCTTGCAGTGCGATTGTGCTCTGATCGAATCAGCCTCATCAAGGAGTGTATCTGCCAGTCCCCTACATGTTACAGACAGTCCGCCAAGCTTCTGGGCCTTGCTGAGTTGCTGAGGGTAGCGGGTAAGTTTTGAATGCTGAATTGCAGAGTGTGGTTTCCATGTCATTCTTGACATCATCCTGTGCAAACATCAGAATATGTGCTTGCAGGGGTCAGAATGCTGCTTTTGAGCAAGGATTTATCTTTTCTTCAAAGATGAGCATGTCAGAAAATGTGTCCTCATACTGAGCTGCTGGTCCGTCTGTCCTTTAAATGAAGACAGGCTCATTCAGGGTGCTAGCAGGTGGTTGTGAGGTCAGGGCTAGAAGCTGGAATTAGCATTTGTGACCAGAAAGCTTAAGAAAAGTCAGCCCTACTGTTCACCTTTGGTGTCCAGATGTGGTGTGACATTTTTGAATTTGAGCAATTTCTTAGAAGAATTTGCGCATTTGCTGTTTGGTGGGGTTTTCACCTAGGTGATCGTGCTTCATCTTCTATTAAGTGGTGATGATGGTGGTATTTTCTCATTTTACAAGGGAAACTGAGGATCAGAGAAGTCCAATGTCTTGCTCCGCATGGTTAAATAGCAGACCCTGGCTTCCAAGGAGAGTCTTTCTGACTCTACTTTTCGTGCTTCTTTAACCGCACTGTTCTGCTTACCAGAGTCTCTTAATCCTTTTCTTTTCTATTTTTGACTTACACTTATCTCTACAAGAACGGTTGTTGGTCAGGAGCACCCGGGTCAGTCGGTTAATCGTCTGCCTTCGGCTCGGGTCATTTTCCCGGGGTCCTGGGATTGAGTGCTGCACTGGGCTCCGTGCTCAGTGGGGAGTCTCCTCCCTCTCCCTGTGCTCACCCCCGCTTGTGCTTCTCTCTGTCTCAAATAAATAAAACCTTAAAAAAAAAAAAAAAGAACAGTTGTTGGCCAAATGTTCTATAAGCTATGGTTTGAAGTTAGATTCGTCCAAACCACATATTATAGACTCAAAAGTAAACAGGATTTCTGTTTCTATGTTGAACTTGAAAAATATATATATAGTGTTTTAGGGGGCATACATTTATTTTATTTTTATTTTTTTAAAGATTTTATTTATTTATTTGACAGAGAGACACAGCCAGCGAGAGAGGGAACACAAGCAGGGGGAGTGGGAGAGGGAGAAGCAGGCTCCCAGCAGAGTAGGGAGCCCGATGTGGGGCTCGATCCCAGGATCCTGGGATCATGACCTGAGCCGAAGGCAGACGCTTAACGACTGAGCCACCCCGGCGCCCCGTGGGGACATACATTTATTAATGTTTTTAAATCTTAATATAGATGACTCATTCTCAGAGTCTATAGTTTTAGTACATTTTCTGGTGTCAGCTGTCCAAAAGCAGACAGGGGAGAGATTGATGTAGGTCAGAAGGCTGCTTCAGTCCTGACTGTCCCACACACTTGCAAAGTGACTTTAGCCCCAGTTTCTGTCTCTGGAGGATGGGAATGATACTCCGGGCTTCACCCTCCCTGTTTATGAGACCCCGACCGAGTTAATGCCTGTAAAAGCACCTGGTAAACTTTGAAGCACTCTGATCATCAGGGAAGATTTTCACAAGGAAATTTTGCAGAAACTAATGGAGCAGCTCAGGGATGCTATCAGCATTTTTTATGTACCTACGAAGACCAATTTCCATTTTTGTCCTGTGTCATGTTGACAAGGAAACAGGAATACCCGTGATGTTGGTAAATTGTAGGAATTTTTAATGGGATTAACAACAACCTGTCAGCCCCCTTCTCAACTCTTTTTACCTATTAGCTCTTTCATGCTGTACAGCAGCCTCTTGTTAGCTACATTTTACAGATGAAGAAATGGAAGCAGAGACATGTGAAGGGGAGTATCACTGTGCTGGGTACTTGGGGTACAAGATTCTGGTATCACACAGCTTCTGCCCTTTGGAAATTCGGAATCTTAGAGGGCTGAGGAAGCAGATCATTATGCTATATAGCACAGGACAGGATGTGTACCTGGCTTCTGAATACAGATATTATAGAGTTTGGAAGAAAGGCAATGCTAATATTTTGCCTGGTGAGGAAGGTAATTGAAAAGGGGATCACAAGGCTGGTAACATTTATCTGAGGCTTGTAGGGTGTTCTGGTTATCTACTGCTGCTTTATAAACCACTCCCAAGATTTAGTGACTTTAAAACAAAATCATTTAATATTTATCTGTCTCAGTTCTTAGAGGTTGACTGGGCTCAGCCAGGTAGTTTAGGATCTTTTATGAAAATGCACCCAGATAGTGTCTAGGGATGGATTGGCTCATCTCAAAGGTTGCTTTACTTACATGTCTGGCAGCTGGCCTGGGAAGACTTAAATAGCTGGGGGATAGAAATAGCCAGGGCTGAGTCTCTTCTTTGTACGGTTTCTCCTTGTGGTCTCTGCGTATGGTGGCTGCAGAGTACCGTGACTTCTTACATGGTGGCAGAAGGTTTCCAGAGTCCACATTCTGAGAGGAACCAGCAAAAGCTTCATGGGGTGGAATAAGGGACAGACAGGGCTGGGCGGCGAGAGGTTGGTAGGAGGCCATGGGATCAGGTTCACAAATTTAAAAATGTGGGAGATGAAAGGAAACCAGAGATAAGGGAACAAACCAGACCTTCCTGTCCTAGGTATCAGAGGTGAGGTCGTGTTATCACAGCTACTTGTGACCAAGAAATTACCAGACCCTAAAAAGGTAGTATGCAGTTGAAGGCGTTATCACTAGCCCTTGCTCCATGGTGATATCAATAGAGATGTTAAAAGGATTTAAGTTCCCTGGTTGGCATTCTATAAAAGACCATCCCTAAAAGCCCTCAGTGGCAACCCTGTCGGGAACCCTCTCACTCCTGAGAACTTTTTTTCTATATCCTTGCTTAATAAACTTCTTTCGCTTTACTCACTCTCCGTTCTCCTCAAGATTCATTCTTGGACTCCGTGAGACAAGAACTTTGCTCTCCTGCGTCAGGGTTTTCTAATCTAGCCTTGGAATTTGGGCAGTTTCATTGCCATCACATCTTATTCATGAGGTAGTCACATGGGCCCTCCCGAGTTTAAGGGAAGTATATATGGGCTCTACCTGAGGGCTTCACTGGGCCTGAATGATCTCCTTCTGAGCTGGCTTACTCATTGGGCGGTTGGAGGAGACCTCAGTGTCTTCCTGGTGGTAAGAGGCCTCAGTTCCTTGCCATATGGACCTCCCTGCAGGATTTCTTAACTGTTCTGTCAAGGTGACACCTAATTGCCCCTTTTTTGGTTGTTGGATGATGGTAATCAGTGGACCCTTACTTAAAGTGAGCTAATTAGGGGATTTATTTATGTCTGCAAAATATCTTTGCAACCTATTCAAGTTGTCTCATGAAAAAAAGTATCACCCCTGGCACTTTTCATTTTTGATTTAGATATTCTGAATAGATGCAGACATTTCAAGAGTATTATCTAGGAAATAGGTTTTATATTAAGTGTGATATGTGCATTTATTATTGAGAAACTTTTTACATATTCCATTTCCAGTGTTACGTGTGAGTGTTACAGAACATGGGTGTGTTATTCTAAAATAATAATATGAATCATAATGTTTTATCGTTTTTAAAATTAGCTTAGGCCAGCATGTGGATTTTATTTAAACCCATGCAGCACAGGATGGAGATTAATAGTGACATATTTTAAAACTTTCATTTAGACCTTTCTGTGATATGTTTATTTTTTCTTCCGAATACTGAAAATAATTTTAAGGTTTCATTACCTCATTAAAATATAAAATGTTTTACTTTTTTTTTTTAAGTCTAAGTGTACAAATTGTGTTTATGTTGTAACTTTGAATTATTTGTCTTATAATTGAAAATCACATTCTGGATAGAATCTCTACTCATTTCATTGAGGATATATTTTTTTGAGTCCCAGTTATGTGTATGACTTGGTGCCAGGTACTGAGAGTTTAACAAGGAAGGAATCCCTGTCTACAGAGAGCTTAAATTCTGATAGAAGATGTTGATTTTTAAGGTGATAATTTCAATAATTTGGTATTCACAGAATGAAAAGTAAAGGAACATGTAGGAGGGACACCTAAACCATCTGTTTTTTGTGAAGAAATCTTGGTAGAGATGTCAGAGAAGGATATAACATCTAAGTTGACTTCCAAGAATCTTCTTGAGAAAATTAAGATCTTTGTATTAACATAAACAATTTTGGTATGTGTTCTTAAGAGTCTAGATGCTTACTATGGTAAATAAAAAGTCATAGTGTTACAGAAACTATAACATTCTATCCAGTCTGTGCGTTTAAGTCTCCCCCCTCCCGCCTTGTATGTGTCATTTATTAATTACAATTAGAAATAGAACATTCAACAGGCAAAATATAAAAGAAATAGCAGAAAGTTTCAAGTTCTTGTTGGGAGGAAAACTTTTTCTGTACCCATTTAGGTTGGAATGGTTGGTCTGGGGCTAATACTAGTCATTGATCTCTTAGGAGACTGAAAGCTAATTCCAGGATTAATGAATAGATCGGAAGGTCAAGTTGCTGTGACATTTGTCCTATAATATCTTTTAAAAAAATCAGTCTAATCTCTACCTTTTATTTTTTAATTAATTTGAAACAGAATGTTAATGAGCTCTTTTGTCGATTGATGTGCCATAATCATTAAGTCATTTACATGTGTTTACAGGTGAGGACCCAGAAGAAAGGCGTGGACAGGTTCTGATCCTTCTAGTAGAGCAAGCACTTCGTTTCCATGACTACAAAGCAGCTAGTGTGCATTGTCAGGAGCTGATGGCCACAGGTGAAATAGACAAATTACTTAACACTTGGCTCAGGTCCTTTTTACATGATGAATAATGGAAAAGCTCTGTTCTGAAATCAGTTGGCCTGATTGGGAAGCCAGCCGCATTTTCTTCAAAAGACATGAGAAACATTTTATGAGCCCTGATCAGTATGTACACCATGTGCTTACATATTAATATCTGTATTTTAATGGGTTTAGGGGTTACATTTTAGCTGAGATTTTGGTTGCTTTCTATTGCCTATTAAAAATATGCTCATAATTTTAAGAACGATTTTATGTAAAATATTTTAATGCTTTTTCATGTGTTTGTTATATCAAAGAAAATTTAAACATTTTGAAATGTCTATAATTCATGAATAGTTAATATTTCTAGTCTTTGTTTTTAAAGGGATAGTGTAGTGCTTTTCAAACTGATGTTGAGGAAATAGGAAGCAGTTTGCAATCCTTAAATTTTCTATATGGAGATTCAGTCAGGTGTCTGGAAGACCAGATTTTTTTGCGGCATAATCTCACTATGAAACAACATATTCCCCAGTGGGGTAGGAAGCGATGCTGCCTTATCACAGACTCTGTACTAAATGATCTGTTTTCTGTATCTGTGTCTGAATATATGAACGCCCAAGCAATCTTTTACCTACCGTCTGTGCTTTCATAGTGAACGATTAAAAATGTAGTGCTTCACCTCATGATAACTCGTGGGGCTATGCATTTAGGAGTTTTGCACTTTTTGTATGTATACTGTTAAAGAAAAATTCTATTCTGACATTTCTTAAAAATGGTAAGGGAGACTTTATTCAGGGCTTTTGCAGTAGATGTTAAAACTATTGCAATAGGCAAGAGATATCAGACTTAACTCCAAATACAGAAAGGACAGCTGGAGACTTAAAGCCAAGGAGCATAGTGAGGGGTCAGTGGATGGAAAATTCTGAGACATCAAGTTTAGTGGGATTCTTGCTGACCTGACTTAACAGGATTCTTGCTGAAGGCAGGCCCAGGTGATCAGATTGCAAGGATAAGAGATGAGGAATTTGATCAGATATCAACAGCGATCAGGTATCAAGGGTAGGAGAGTCTGTCTAAATGAACTTTGTGGGATTATTGCCAACATTGGACTATGCAGGCTCAGCCAGCTTGGGCCAAGGTGTGATCTTAGTTGTGAAGAGGTTTCAAAGGAGTCTGACCAATGGTTGGTCGAGGAGAGAATCTTTGTCAGTACATCTGTGAAAATGTTTAAAACTCTCAATGCTTTATAACCTCAGCATTAGAAAATCAGTTTCATAAAAGAGCTACGTTCTGTAATACTATGTTAATATTAACCAATTAGCATTAATATTAACAATCAATATTAGCTAATGTTAATATTGATTAATTAGCAGTAATTAGTTAATATTAACTAATAAGCCAATATTAATATTAACCAATATTGGCTTTGTAACATTCAGAATACTAATAGTGTTTTTGGAAAAACAGTGTATTACTCTAAAATTATTTAGAGAGCTTTGTAAGAATTTTATTCCCACCAGGGTAGTACCTGGATTTTTACTTTATATACTTAAAGAAATTATTCTAGACCAAGGCCCTTGTACTTAGAAAAAACAAACCCTTTCAAACTAGAGCTTAGTACTTAGAAAAAACAAAACCCTTTCAAATTAGAACTCCTTCAACTACAAATAAAAATGTGTTTTAAGAATCTGGAGTATAGGTGGGGAGTTAAGATGGCGGAGGAGTAGGGGACCCCTTTTTCAGCCGGTCGCCTGAGTCGAGCTGGGTAGGTACCAGACCAGCCTGAACATCCACAGAATCAGCCTGAGACGCAGGAAGATACATCCGGATCTCTACAAATGAACATCTCCAGCGCTGAGTATTGAGGTACGAAGCGGGGAGCCATGAAACCACGCACAGATATCAGAAGATAAACGGAAGGGGGAAGGAGCTGCCGCGTTCAGGTGCCTGGAAGCGGTAGCCACCTGCATGGGGGAGCGGGCGGACTTGCGGACCGGCACCCGCAAGAGAGCAGAATGAGACCGTGAGCTGGAGAACGTGCGCCACCAGACTTTTCACGGAACTCCGGTGTGCTCACTGGAACCAGATTGAGACCTGGAGCTCCAAGAGCGCGCCGGGCGGCTGGCGGCTGGCGGCTGGCAGTGTTAGAAACACAAAGGACAGAGATGCGCCAGCCCTGGAAGTGAGGGCTGGGACGCTGGGTGTGGGGCGCACATCCTGGGACGACGCTGCAGGGTTGAGCAGCACCAACAGAAACAGAGTTAAAGTGACCAGATCATCAGTGGAGAACAGTCCGCGATCCCTCTGTTCTGAGACAGAGGCTGAGATTCGGCCGCTGCTGCTCTGACTCTCAGAAAAGGCACAGCAAACCGCCAGGGAAAGCCACCAGAGAAAGCCACCAGAGAACAAAAGCCTGGAAATACCGGCTCACAGTGTGCCCATCCCCATCCCCCCTCTCAGGGGACACAGAGACTCTACCCAAACAGGGTTGCCTGAGTATTGGCGCGGCTGGCCTCTCCCCCAGAAGGCAGGCTGAAAAATCAAGAAGCCCACATCCCTAAGATCCCTATAAAACAAGGGTGCACTGCCTGGGTCCCGGTCAATAATTTGGGCTCTGGACAACCCCGCAATCTCTCCTCATCAGAATGACGAGAAGGAGAAGTCCCCCCCACCCCAGCAAAGAAAAGACAATGAGTCTGTGGCCTCTGCCACAGAACTAATGGATATGGATATAACCAAATTATCAGAAATGGAATTCAGAGTAACAATGGTCAAGATGATGTGTAGACTTGCAAAAAGTATTAACGAAAATGTTAATGAGAATATAGAATCTCTAAGGGTGGAAATGAGAACGAATCTGGCGGAAATTAAAAATTCTATGACTCAAATGCAGTCAAAAGTAGAGGCTCTGACGGCCAGGGTAAATGAGGCAGAAGAACGTATCAGCGAATTGGAGGATGGGATAGTAGAAGAAAAAGCTAAAATAGAATCTGGACTCAATAAAATCTACGCTCAGGAATGTAGGTTAAGGGAGATTACTAACTCAATGAAACGTTCCAATGTCAGAATCATCGGCATCCCCAAGGGGGTGGAGAAAAACAGAGGTCTAGAAGAGATATTTGAACAAATTGTAGCTGAAAACTTCCCTAATCTAGCAAGGGAAACAAACATTCGTGTCCAAGAGGCAGAGAGGACCCCTCCCAAGTTCAACCACGACAGACCTACGCCACGTCATGTCATAGTGGAATTCGCAAATATTAGATCCAAGGATACAGTATTGAAAGCGGCCTGGGCAAAGAAATTTCTCACGTACCAAGGCAAAGGTATCAGAATTACATCAGACCTGTCTACACAGACCTGGAATGAGAGAAAGGGTTGGGGGGGCATTTTTAAAGCTCTTTCAGAGAAAAACATGCAGCCAAGGATCCTTTATCCAGCAAGGCTGTCATTCAGAATGGATGGAGAAATAAAGACCTTCCAGAATCTCCAGTCATTGACCAATTTCGTAACCACGAAACCAGCCCTACAGGAGATATTAAAGGGGGGTTCTGTAAAAGTAAAAAGGCCCCAAGAGTGATACAGAACAGAAAGTCACAATCTATAGAAACAAAGACTTTACTGGCAACATGGCATCATTAAAATCATTTCTCTCAATAATCAGTCTCAACGTAAATGGCCTAAATGCTCCCATAAATGCGACAGGGTTGCAGATTGGATAAAAAGACATGACCCATCCATTTGCTGTCTACAAGGGACTCATTTTGAACCTAAAGATACATTCAGACTGAAAGTAAAGGGATGGAATACCATCTTTCACGCCAGTGGACCTCAAAAGAAAGCTGGGGTGGCAATTCTCCTATCAGACAGATTGGATTTGAAACTAAAGACTATAGTTAGAGACACAGAAGGGCACTATATTATTCTTAAAGGATGTGTCCAACAAGTGGATATGACAATTATAAATATATATGCCCCCACCAGGGGAGCAGCAAGATACACAAGCCAACTCTTAACCAGAATAAAGAGACATATAGATAAAAATACATTAATAGTAGGGGACCTCAACACTCCACTATCAGAAATAGACAGAACACTCATGCAAAAAATCGACAATGAAGCAAGGGCTTTGAATGCCATACTCGATGAGTTGGACCTCACAGATATATATAGAACACTACACCCCAGAACCAAAGAATACTCATTCTATTCTAATGCCCATGGAACATTCTCAAGAATAGACCATGTTCTGGGACACAAAACAGGTCTCAACCGATACCAAAAGACTGATATTATCCCCTGAATATTCTCAGACCACAACGCTCTGAAATTGGAACTCAACCGTAAGGAAAAATTTGGAAGAAATTCAAACACTTGGAGACTAAGAACCATCCTGCTCAGGAATGACTCAATAAACCAGGAAATCAAAAATCAAATTAAACAATTTATGGAGACCAATGAGAATGAAAACACAACGGTCCAAAACCTATGGGATACTGCAAAGGCAGTCCTAAGGGGGAAATACATAGCCATCCAAGCCTCACTCAAAAGAGTAGAAAAATCTAAAAAGCAGTTTTTATATTCTCACCTCAAGAAGCTGGAACAGCAATAGAGGGAGAGGCCTAATCCACTCATGAGGAAGCAGTTGATGAAGATTAGAGCAGAAATCAATGAATTAGAAACCAGAAATACAGTAGAGCAGATCAACAGGACTAGAAGCTGGTTCTTTGAGAGAATCAATAAAATTGACAAACCGCTGGCAAGACTTATCCAAAAGAATTGAGAAAGGACCCAAATTAATAAAATTCTGAATGAAAAAGGAGAGGTCACGACCAACACCAGTGAAATTGGAAGGATTATTAGAAACTTTTATCAACAGCTATATGCCAATACATTAAGCAATCTGGAAGAGATGGAGGCCTTCCTGGAAACCTATAAACTGCCAAGACTGAAACAGGAAGAAATTGATTTTTTAAACAGGCCAATTAATTATGAAGAGATTGAATCAGTGATAAACAACCTTCCAAATAACAAAACTCCAGGCCCAGACGGTTTTCCTGGGGAATTCTACCAAACCTTCAAAGAAGAAATAATACCTATTCTCCTAAAGCTATTTCAAAAAATAGAAACAGAAGGAAAGCTACCAAACTCATTCTATGAGGCCAATATTACCTTGATCCCCAAACCAGGCAAAGACCCCATCATAAAGGAGAATTACAAACCGATTTCCCTAATGAATATGGACGCCAAAATCCTCAACAAGATCCTGGCTAATAGAATCCAACAGTACATGAAAAGGATTATCCATCATGACCAAGTGCGATTCATCCCTGCTATGCATGCATGGTTGAACATTTACAAATTGATCAGCGTGATACATCATATCATCAAGAAAAGACTCAGGCACCATATGATCCTCTCAGTTGATGCAGAAAAAGCATTTGACAAAGTACAGCATCCTTTCCTGATTAAAACCCTTCAGAGTGTAGGAATAGAGGGTACATTTCTCAATCTCATAAAAAGTCATCTATGAAAAGTCTACAGTAAATATTGTTCTCAATGGGGAAAAGCTGGAAGACTTTCCCTTAAGATCAGGAACACGAGAAGGATGTCCACTCTCGCCGCTGTTATTCAACATAGTATTAGAAGTCCTTGCAACAGCAATCCGACAACAAAAAGGGATCAAAGGTATCCAAATCGGCAAAGAAGTAGTGAAAATGTCTCTCTTTGCAGATGACATGATACTCTATATGGAAAACCCAAAAGAATCCACTCCCAAACTATTAGAAGTTATAGAGCAATTCAGTAATGTGGCGGGATACAAAATCAGTGCTCAGAAATCAGTTGCATTTCTATACACGAATAATGAGACTGAAGAAAGAGAAATTAGGGAATCCATCCCATTTACAATAGCACCAAAAACCATACGTTACCTTGGAATTAACTTAACCAGAGACGTAAAGGACCTATATTCTAGAAACTATAAATCACTCTTAAAAGACAATGAGGAAGTCACAAGAAGATGGAAAAATATTCCATGCTCATGGATCAGAAGAATTAATATAGTTAAAATGTCCATGCTACCCAGAGCAATCTACACTTTCAGTGCTATCTCGATCAAAATACCGAGGACATTTTTCAAAGAACTGGAGCAAATAGTCCTTAAATTTGTATGGAACCAGAAAAGGCCCCGAATCTCCAAGGAACTGTTGAAAAGGAAAAACAAAGCTGGGGGCATCACAATGCCGGATTTCGAGCTGTACTACAAAGCTGTGATCACAAAGACAGCATGGTACTGGCACAAAAACAGACACATAGACCAATGGAACAGAATAGAGAGCCCAGAAATGGACCCTCGGCTCTTTGGGCAACTAATATTTGATAAAGCAGGAAAAAACATCCGGTGGGAAAAAGACAGTCTCTTCAATAAATGGTGCTGGGAAAATTGGACAGCTACATGCAAGAGAATGAAACTTGACCACTATCTCACACCATACACAAAAATAAACTCCAAATGGATGAAAGACCTCGATGTGAGACAGGAATCCATCAAAATTCTAGAGGAGAACATAGGCAGCAACCTCTACGACATCGGCCAAAGCAACCTTTTTCATGACACATCCCCAAAGGCAAGAGAAACAAAAGATAAAATGAATTTATGGGACTTCATCAAGATTAAAAGTTTCTGCACAGCCAAGGAAACAGTCAGAAAAACTAAGAGGCAGCCCACGGAATGGGAGAATATATTTGCAAATGATGCTACAGATAAAAGACTGGTATCCAAGATCTACAAAGAACTTCTCAAACTCAATACATGAGAAACAAATAAACAAATCATAAAATGGGCAGAAGATATGAACAGACACTTTTCCAATGATGACATACAAATGGCTAACAGACACATGAAAAAATATTCAAAATCATTAGCCGTCAGGGAAATTCAAATCAAAACCACACTAAGATACCACCTTACGCCAGTTAGAATGGCAAAAATAGACAAGGCAAGAAACAACAATGTTTGGAGAGGATGTGGAGAAAGGGGATCCCTCCTACATTGTCAATGGGAATGCAAGTTGGTACAGCCACTCTGGAGAACAGTGTGGAGGTCCCTTAAAAAGTTAAAAATTGAGCTACCCTATGACCCAGCCATTGCAATACTGGGTATTTACCCGAAAGATACAGACGTAGTGAAGAGAAGAGCCATATGCCCCCCGATGTTCATAGTGGCTCTGTCCACAATAGCCAAAGCGTGGAAGGAACCGAGATGCCCTTCAACAGAGACTGGGTTAGGAAGTTGTGGTCCATATATACAATGGAATATTACTCAGCTATCAGAAAGAACGAGTCCTCAACATTTGCTGCAACATGGCCGGCACTGGAGGAGAAAATGCTAAGTGAAATAAGTCAAGCAGAGAAAGTAAATTATCATGATTTCTGTCATCTATGGAACATAAGAACTAGGAAGATCGGTAGGGGAAGAAAGGGATAAAGAAAGAGGGGGGTAATCAGAAGGGGGAATGAACCACGAGAGACTATGGACTATGAGAAAGAAACTGAGGGCCTCAGAGGGGAGGGGAGAGGGGGAATGGGAGAGACTGGTGATGGTAGCAAGGAGAGCACGTATTGCATGGTGCACTGGGTGTTAAACGCAACTAATGAATCATCGAACTTTACATCGGAAACCGGGGACGTACTGTATGGTGACTAACATAATAAAAAAACATTTAAAAAAAAGAATCTGGAGTATAAAATTGTGTAGGACAAAGATCTCTGCTGGGAGCCAGGGCTGACCGTAGGCGTTGCTCTGTCTTTGAATCTCTGTCTTCTGTAAAGCGAATGATTCTGTGTAGCTGCGTATAATAATTTTTCTTTTCTCACACTTTGAAGTTTACACAGTGCTTTTAAATAAAAATGTTATTTAATCCTTCAACAACTCAATGAAGAAGGTATTACTATTGTCCCTTTGTAGTGGTAGAAGAAGTGTAACACTTGGAACTCTCTCAAGCTCACCCAAGTGCTTGGGCCATACCCTCAAGTCTTCCGAATTCAGATATCCAGCTGTTTACTCTGCGTCAAAGCTAAGTAGTTTGTTTTAGTCATTGTCAGGTGTTCTAAAATGAAGCAGAATTGATCAGAAAAACATGTCTGGAATATTGCTAATCTTTCTGGATAATAAACCAGCCTAATATTTCTTGTATTTTAGATCCTTATGTATTTCTGCTTATGAAAATATTATGTGGCACTAATGACGACGATTGTGCTTTAAACACAAGACCTGAGCAGAAAGCCATTGGATTTCTCATGTTAGGTTGGAGATTTTTCTTGCGAAAATCAGTTTGTTTTTGCTTGCCAATTTTGCAGGTTATTCTAAGAGTTGGGATGTTTGTAGCCAGTTAGGACAATCGGAAAGTTACCAGGACTTGGCCACTCGCCAGGAGCTCATGGCTTTTGCTTTGACACATTGCCCTCCTAGCAGCATTGAACTTCTTTTGGCAGCCAGCAGCTCTCTGCAGACAGAAGTAAGTTTTCCCAGTGAATCTCGAACTGTATGAAATGTATTTTGTTGGGTGTGTGGATCTGAGATTTGTGATCATTTTTTAAAATAATAGGAGAATTTTAATTTATTGAAGAAAAATAGCTTGTCGCTTAAGTGAAGAGGGAGTTGAAGATATTAGGATATAAAATAGTGTTGTTATGGTAAGGAAGAAAGGGTACGAGGTAAGTAGGTATGAGAGGTATGAGAAAAACAGGAAGTAATATTAAGAAGTAAATTATTGAATATAATGGGAAAAGTTAGTGTTGTCAAGCATAAAACATGAGAAATGGTCACGTAAAATATATTTGAAACCAAAGGAGTTAAAACCATCGGTGACACTGTCCTTTAGAGGCCCTTTGGAAATGGCAGGGGAAAGAGTTTTGGTTGGGGAGATGCTGAATTTTCCAAAATTCACAGGAAAGATCTGCCTGAGGGTAAATTAATGCTCTTGTTGCAAAAATATAGGAAGAGATCAATACAGGGTATAAGAATGTAGGAAGAGATTCTTGCATTCTCATTTTCATGTCTTTGTCATTCAATATGTTGTATACCAGCTTTTCCACCAGTGGGTCCCAGATCTGAAACTGGGAAGCTGTTCAGGCAGTCCTGAAGTAAGCCTGTTCTCAAAAAACTGTTCATTATGAAATAGCAATTTTTTCCTTGAAAGAAATTTAAAAAATTTTTAAATTTCCAGTCTACATTGTGAAGTGCGGTGAATTTAAAAACACAATTCTTGATAGTATGTCATGTTCTTTTTCCAGATTCTTTATCAAAAAGTGAATTTCCAGATCCATCCAGAAGGAGGGGAGAGTATCAATGTCTCACCATTAATTAGTAAAACCCAACAAGAGGTGAGTTAGTCTGAGTCAGGGAAGAGTTTGAAACCTGGCCAGCAGTGGAGTGAAATGGGAATCACCTGGCCCTGTGGACAGAGGGAAGAGACTGTTTTTCTTTTAAACTTTTTTTTTTGTGTTTCGTGAAATGCAACATTCATATATAGAAAAAAAAGTACACAAAAGTGTTCAGCTCCATAAATTATCACGAAGACAGTATCCGTGAAACCACCAGAGAAACGTATGTGACCTGTCTTCCACAAGTCCCCACATATCCTTTCCCACCGTAACTTCTAGCCCTTCTTTCTCTTTCCAGAGATCACCACTGTCGTGACACCAGGTCTTTGTGACTTTTGTTCTAATTTTAAAGAATTTTAATACCTATCACACCTCTCCCAATATGACAGTTTAATTTTACCTGTTCTTGTACTTGGTAGAAATAGCTCTGCTCCGTATTGCTTGTGAGATTCGTCCACACTCTTATATGTAGTGCATTTTCACTTGTTGTTACTCTGTGAAGAAATTGCAGTATTTTACAGCTGATCCGTTCTGATGATGATCGGCATTGGCGTCTGTTCTGTTTTGGCTAAAACTAAAGCTGCATCATCCCTTTGTACACGGCAGTCATGCGCGTGCCGTACCTTTGTCTCCAGCATCCACTTCCCCAGCCCTGGAAGTGATGTTAGCAGATTTCCACAGTTGCACCCTCCATCAGTCACCGCAAATGATTTTCCAGAGTGGTTTTACCGATTGCATTTCCAACAGCAGTGTTTGTGCTTGCCATTTGCGCCAATTTAGCACTTTGGCATTGTTAGTTTTTTTAAATTTTACCTATTCTCTTAAGTATTTAGTGATACTTATTTATGATCTTGATCTGCATTTTTCTCATTACTAATGAGATGGAATTAGCTCAGGAGAGATCCTCTTTTGTGAGGTACCTGTTCAGTTCTCTTGCCCATTTCCTATAGGATTTTTCTCCTTTTCCCTCACCTCTTTGATATTCTCACAAATAAAGTTTGTCTGAACCACGTAAGTATGTACAAGTCTCAGGATAGTTCATCCTGGGAGAGAAAGGAGGGAGTACATACCCCCTGACACCTTTCTTTTGGTCAGTGTTGGCTCTGCGGCATTTCGCTCTCCAGGACATTTCACTCTTCGTGACTATTTCTAACAACATCAAGTTGGCAATTTCTTTTTTAGGTTGAAGAAAGTAACCCAGTTTTTGATTTTTCTAATTAGGTCAATTAAGAGATGATAATCCCCTTTATAGATTCGTTTTCCACAGAATTCCTTGAAGTGGTAAGCTTCACTTTCAAAATCTGAAATGTCATTCACATTGGAAGATGTTTATTGTGATAAGTGAGCTGCATCTAATCTTTTTTTTTTAAAGTGGCTGTATCCATTTTTTGCCAAACCCATGTGTGGTTGTGTACTATATAGTTATTTCTGGAATTCTGATACAAAGCTTCAGTTGTGGAATGTTTTGATGGGGTTACCACAGAGATACTCAGTTTTTGCGCATAGTGGAGTACATGAGTTCGCTATTTCTGTAATTCTTTCTTTTATATTAAAATTCACTTTGACAAACATATTGAATTTACCCGTGTATCCCTTTTCCAGAGCTGAGTGATCTGAGGATCTCAGAGTTGTTTGTAATGTGACTTTTTTGTCCTTAAGGGATTTACTCCTATTCTTCTGTAATGGTGACTTCAGGATAGCATCAACCAATAGATGTTTCTACAGTGAGGGAGACGTTCTGTATCCACACTGTTCAGTACGGTAGCCACCAGTCATACGTGCTGTTGAGTACTTGAAATATGGGTAGGGCACCTAAGGAATTTTTAAATTTAATCTTAATTAAGTTAAATTTAAATATTGCAGAAGATCAGACACGAAATGGAGCATTGTGTTCTGCCATAGAATGCAGACAGTGGACTTTGTCGTTGTTGTTGTTGCATTCTTTCTGGATGGAAGCCATAGCGTTTTCTAGGGGCCTGGAGTGTTGTGGACATGTTTTGTCTTTGGTATGTTTTGACTTGTTGTCATGCTGATTACTCTTGGTTTGTTTTTTTCACTGGCTATGAAAGCACATTAAGTTCTGTGGTGTTCTCTCTATGGGATCCAGAGCAGTTCTTATATTGGCCAGCAGTCCCTAAATGTTTGGTATATTAGGAGGAAGCCGGCCAATTTTACTGTCTTTCAAGGTCCAGTTGAAGACCCACTTTTAATGGCACCTAATTTTTATCCCAAGTTTTGTGTCTTTTGAGCCTCTGGTCCCTCTCCACTAGTTCAGCCACATCTCTCATCTTTCTGTCTGTCTCTCTAGCCTCTTCTCCTTTCATGCCTCCCAAACATGCACTAGGTTCCAGTCCTACCAAAATCACCACCACTCTCTAGCTTTGTCAGTCCTTTGGTGTCATTTAGTTAGAGTTTTCTTTCTGCCTCTGCTGCCCTTCTTGCCGTGTGCTCTGGTTGTCTTACCCCATGATCCCATCTGAAGTATCATTTTCTTTGGAAAGTTTCCCTTGAGTCCTCTAATTATTCCTCCTTCTTTATCCCCCATGTACTCTCACATCATTGTACCAGCTCTTGTGTGGTGTGCTATGGTATTGTGTGGTAGAAGGATGTCATTTATCTTTGCACTCTCTCTCTGTGGAGTGGTTGTCACATAGTGAACGCCTAGGAAATGTTTGATAAAGCTTAGTTGAAAACTTCCACTGCATAAAAATTAGTCTCTAGTAAAATTAATTAGAAAGTAGATTTTAGCATAAAAATAAAAGGAATTTCCCATTTAATTCATATATATGTGCTGTGGTGGCTGTTGAGATCCTGTTATGTTTTGACCAATGTAAGGGGTATATCATTTCACTGTTCAGCATAGAATTGCAAAGTGTTTCTGCTGAGTTCAGCTCCGTAAGCTTATTCTGAATTCCCATCCTTCTCTATAAAATCCAGGAAGAAGCCTTTGTGACTTTTGGGTTTCCTATTTTCTCCTTCTACAATGAATTAGAAAGTGTCAACCTGGCCCTTTAGTGGCTTCTTTGGAGTGGGACATGCTGTGTCAGTCACTGCAGGTGGACACACATTCGTCCACTAGTCTCTTTAGTGAATGAAGGAGACCACCAGCCGTCCTTTACACGTTCTACTTAGCAAGGAAAAGGAATTCTTCCAAATGAGTCTTTTTTCTCCTTTCTCCTTTTTTTTTTTTTGTAGCTCCTTAAAAGCTTTCTTGTCTTTGTCCTTTTTCAGCAAGTTGTAAGAAATCTAGATCTCATGAAGTGCAAATCCAAACCCTCAATGAACACATTATGGCTTTGAATTCATGAAGCACATTTCAGAATATTATAGCTACTATTATTAGATTAAAATACAGTGCTTAGCTGTAAGATGCTGTGTGTTACACATTAACAGTAGATATAATAACCACATTAAATTATAACTCATAAATGAGAGCTGACTATATGTGTAATCTGCTTAATGCTCAAGACTTTCATTACTCAGTTGTGAAAATAGTAATTTTTATTTATATATCCAAGCAAAGTAAAGATGTAATTGCTTCACAGTAGCATTTGCATTAGTTCAAGTGAAGCCTCCAAGTTTGAAGATATTGGCTATTGTCCCCGTGAACAAGATAATACTTTAAAAATAGAACAGAATGCATATTTGGTGAATAACTACCAAAATTACAGTTTTCCAGTTTCTTATTAATGTTGGTTATTATGTTTTTTAGATGTAGCAATATTCCACCATTTAGAGTGTATTAATGTTTGTTTAGCTAGTATTTGTTAGCCAATGGTGTTTTCCCCCAGATAAATCTAATTAGATTTAGAAATGGATTATATATAAGTTTCCCATTAAAAAATCATTTTCACTGTGGGAAAACTTGTTATGAACATTTTAAGTGGCTATAGATTTATACAACTGGACTAATTAATGTTTAGAACTGGGGCATGGGCTAAGCATAGAGTGATTTTGAATTTATAAAAGGAGGATTATTTAGAGATATCTAGAGTTGAGGAAAATGGCAGTTGTCTTGCAGTATCAGAGACAACCATTTCTTTTTCCATTCACCAGTTGATGGACATTTGGGGTGTTTCTACGTTTTCACTATCATGAATAATGTTGCTTTGGTGCACAAGTCTCTGCATGGAAATGTGTTTTGATTTCTCGTGTAGGTATGTAGGAGTGGAACTGCTGATTGCATGTATACATGTGCTGAAGAAACGGCCAAATTGTTTCCCAAAGGTGCTGCATCATTTTCCTTTCCCTGCCAGGGGGTACTTAGATTCCTCTGTCTCCACACTGTCACAAAGGCTTGTTATTACCTGGCTTTTTGACGAAAGCCATTCTCGAGGATGTGTGTGATATCTCATTATCATTCTGGTATGCATTTTCCAAATAACTAATGATAATGAGCATGTTTTTATGTGCTGCTGCTTATTGAGCTGTAAGAGGTTTGTTGGTTGTGGTGGGTTTATTATTATTATTATTATTATTATTATTATTATTATTTTTGTTTGTTTTATTTTGTTTTAATTCTGGATACAAGTCCTCTCTCAAGTATATGATTTGAAAATATTTTTCTCTCCATGTGTGACTTGACTTTTTAAATTTTCTTAATGGTAGATTTTGAAGTGCAAAAACTTTTAATGTTGCTGAAGTCCAACTTACCTATATTCTTTTATTGCTTCTGCTTTTGGTGTTGTAGCTAAGAAATTGGTGCTTAACTCAAGGTTATGGAAATTTATTCCTATGTTTTTTTAGAAGAGTTTTATAGTTTTAACTCTTACATTTATTGATAAGTACGTAAAAGTAAGCCACTTTTTGTGTGAAATAACCATAGGTTTGAGGAATATCCACATATAAAAAGATGAATTTAAAATTTCTTATCATACATAAAAATTAGTTCAATGGGATGATATTTGTTTTGTTTTATGTTTTATGAGATAGCTTATTCCTTCTCGAAGGATCTTAAATCTCATGCTTGGTATGCACAAAGACCAATTAATATTTTGAAGTTTTAAAAGAAACAATTTCATCTGGAATGGATTTTTGTTATAATTATCACTTTACTGTCTCTTTTCCCTAGGTGTTTTGGAATTTTGGTTTTCAAGCTTATTGTTGAGCCATCCCGTTCAGTTTAGCTTTTATCTCCCTAGACCCTGTCTAAGGATTCTGTAGTTTTGTGGTTTTCCTCACTCTAAACTCTTGGTGCTTCAGTCTAGAACCTTGTCCTAGAGTACCTTTTAACATGGGACTACCTGCTTCTTGTAATGTTGAGGATATGAGAAATACAGGCATGGAGCCAATGAGGGATTTGGGCCTGTCTTTGTTCTCTGTCTCTCTAGGCTTGCAGTTTTATATAAATACATAGTCCCAAGCAGTGCGTCTGAACTTCTTACAGGGGATCCTTTTTCGATTCACACAATTCTCTAGAAAGGAGCATCTGGCAACCACTGCCAGCATCGGAATTCTGAGCGCTCAGATGTTGAATTCCATTGAACTTGAGTGCCTTTCTACTCTTTTCTTCAGTTATCCTCAGTATTTTGGAGCAGAGTGAGCACACTGAAACATGGGTTCGTTGGTCCATCTTTTTTTTTTTTTTTTTTTTTTTTAAGATTTTACTCATTTATTTGACAGAGAGAGAGCAAGGGGAGCAGCAGGCAGAGGGAAGAGAAGAAGCAGTCTCTCCACTGAGCAAGGAGCCTGATGTGGGGCTTGATCCCAGGACTCTGGGATCATGACCTGAGCTGAAGGCAGACGCTTAACCAACTGAGCTACCCAGGCGCTCTTTGCTCCATCTTAACTGTAATTCATCATGTTTTTTTTTAATTAGAAAAATTAATATAGGCTTTTATTTTAGCAATCCCTTCAAAAGGAGATATAGTTCAGATAATTGACATTATTTGGCATATTTTATTGCTGAAAGCAAGATAAAAGAAAAAAATGTGAAACATCTGTGATAAAATATTAACATTTGTCAACTTTTGATAAGTACATGGAAATTTGTAGTAACTTTGGTCTTTCTACTTTTTTAAAACATGAAATAATTTAATCAGCACTACCTTAATATGATGAGTTCTCTTTCTCCTCTTAGTTCTTTCTACCTATACCATGAATCCCACTGCTTTGAGGTAAACATTTTAGTTTATATATCTATCTTCCAAACTTTTTTTGCGTATAAACATATTTTCTCTGCAGCTATTGTCTGTGTCATGAAGAATTATTATTTTATTTTTTAAGCTAAAATGGAATCATATTGCATATATTAATTTGAAGCTTATTTTTGTCATATGATGTTATTTGTCATAGATATATGCTTTTCTCATTATATACAGACCATTTCTTTAAGGGTGGCTTAGTGGTCATTTGAGATTTAATTATCTTTTACTTTGTTTTTGAATATTTAGATTGTGTTCGATTTTCCTCTACTTTAGACTGAAATGCAATGAGCATTTTACGTACACATTTTGCATAGTTTTACTAGCATTGCTGTGGGATAAAGTGGTAGAAATGGGCAGATAATTTACTGGGTTTTTGTGGCATATCCTCCATAAGTTTGTGTAAGGGCTGATTCTGCTTTCTTTACTGTCCTGATGCCAGCACGTCACTGGGAATTGACTAGGTCTTCATTAATTTTTTTTTTTTTTTTTTTTTTTGGGATAACATTGCCTGAGGAATGTTTTCTGTGGGAGACTGAGTTTATGGTAATCTGTGATGTCTGCGAACTGGATGATAACATGGCGCCAACACGATTCAGAACACTCAGGCATTTCAGTCAGTATGTAGTGTTTCCTCTCTGAGAGCTGGCCAGAGGAGGACGTGCTCTGCTCATTGGCATGCTTGTAGGATAATGTGTTTGCTCGGTGCATACCTTGATGGTCAGGAGTGTGCTCCTGTCATTCTGATTGGCCCAGATTTCCATTCCTCACAAAGGCTTAGGTTAGTTGCCTCCTCCTTTCACACCCCCATTGGTATTCCAGGCTTTCTTCTTTCTTTCATCCTACCCTTTCTTCCTAGGGCTCATGCATCCTAATACAGTTGTTTTGTTTTCTTTAAGTTTCTTTGACCCTTTTAGTAACAAAGAATACGTTTTTTACTTTTCAATTAGTCTTTCTGTTTAAATCCACTTGAAAAAATAACTTTCCAAAAATAATATATCTTAGTTTCAGTGAAATCTGGGGGATTCGATGGTTTTCTTTCCTTTTAAGGAGGCCTTGTGATAGGACCACTTAGCCCTGGAGGGACTTATAAGTACTGTTCTGGGGGACTTTTCCTATACTCCTTTGTTTTACACTAACAGTGGCCCCATCTTTTTTTTCTCTTGTTACCTTTTGCCTACTCACCATGAGTCTTTCTCTTCCCTGTTTCATCACAACAGCTTGTGTTTGGGTCACCAGTGCCCTCTTGTTGCTAAATTCATGGGTCAAATCTGTCTTTATCTCAACTGACCTACCAGTGGCCTTTGATACATACTTGTTTCAGGGACAACCTATTTGTCTTCTTTTACCTCATTGGCTGCTTAGGCTTATCGTGTTTGCTGGTCCTTCTTCTTTTCCCCAGCTTAACTGGTAGATACCCCAGGTCTCAGTCTTTAAATCTCTTCTCTGCCTATACTCATTCCCAAATGATTGCACCCATTATTATGACTTTAAATACCAACTTTGTGCAGATGATTCCCGCTTCTAGCTCGAGCCCTATCTTCTGAGTTCCAGGTTTGTGTACGGCTGCCAACCTAATATCTGTACTTAGCTTTCTTACAGACATCCATCTCAATTTGGCTTTCCTCAGCATACTCCAGTCATATTGGCCTTCTTACCATTCTTGAAACTTGCCCATCAAGTTCTCCCTATGGGTCTTTGTACTTGGCTGTGTTCTGCCTGCAGTGTTCTTCTCCCACATATCCAGATGACTTGTCCTCGCTTCATCTGGGTCTCTGCTCACATGTCTCCTCAGTGAGAGCTTCCCTGCTTTCTGCATACACAGTTCTACACCACTGTGTTTTTCTTCCTAGCTCTTATCCTTTCATTGATCTGATATACTTCTCTGACATGCTTTCTATTTATTTTTTGCTTATCTCCTCTTGGAATGTAAGGGGAGATCTTTGTGGCAGGAGCAATGTTTTGTTCACTGCTATTTTCAGTATGTAGAACAGTATCTGTCCTTGTTATACTTAATGTAAAAAAATTTGTTGAGTATGTGAATAAAATTAATGAGGAAGGTTAAGATGTAGATATGATGGGTGGGGATAAATTCTGTTATAAGGGGAGGAATATTTGAATGGGGTCCAGTTTGATAAGTTCTCAGTTCATTGGTGAAATAAAGCAAATTTCCTATTTGCCTTTCTTTCCTAATGTACGATGAGTTCTTTGAGAGCAGGGACAATATCTTAATCATCATGGTAACTCTCTTGCCTAGCCCTGGGTCTTAAAAATAGTAAGCATGCCAGAAGTATGTGTTCAGTAAATTTATTTTGTGGATGCATTTAGAACTGCAAATCATTTATCAGAAGTGATTTAAAAATTGGGCATGGTAAAAGAAAATAAAAATATACTTCATATACCTCTGTTTTTCCTAAATACAGACCTTAGTCTTAGTCCAAGAATGCTAGGAGATTCAAGAAGGGTTTGAGTCCCAAGGCCTCTGACATCATGTGTCAAATTTGGTGTATGTGTGTGCATTCTATTTTGGGAGAATAGTCCTGGAGAAAGGATTACAGCTTTCATCAGAATTGTATAGGGGTTCATGACTCGCAAAGGTGAAAACATCTAAATTGTAGCCCAGCCTGTTAATTAGCAGGTGAATTAAAGGAGAGTCAGACTTTATGGTGAGTGACTTATTCCATGGGGCATTTTTCTACTGCTTCTGCTGACGGGTATTTCTACGAGTAGCATCACCAGTAATAAAGATTGCATTCTTAATATTTTGAGTTTAGGGTGAAATTTACTGTAAGTGTTAGGTACAGGGAAGAGCTTTGGATCATCTAAAGATCTGTTGGAGGAGAAGGGATAGTGGATGAGTTCAGTCTGAGTGCTCTTTGTAATCCTTACCTAGTTTATGTGTACCACCAACTCAGTTTATAGTGGACAACCAGATTTCTCAGAAATTAACCCATGTGTTATCGGCCACCAGAGAAAGCAACTCCAAAATACATTATTCATTATAGTACTCCATCAGCAAGAATTGTTTCTGTAAGCCAAGGTTGACATGGGGGGTATTCTTGTCCTTATGAACCTGATCGGTGATGGTGTCTATTGTAGAATCTATTGTATGTGTGTGCAAAATAGAATGCACACACATACACCAAATTTGTTACAATAAGTTAACCTTTGAGCTATGTAACACACTTGAGATTAATGAGATTTCATGTTAAATTTTATGCTGGGAGTTGTTGATTTGGTTTGGGGGATTAATCTATTTCTGCTGTTACACATTCTAAATTAATTAGCAGTATGCAACTATGAATATAAAAAGTGCCAGTAGTACTCATTTGAGGAGTAAAATTTTGCCTAACCTCTTTTTTCTTTCCCCATTACATGTAGTTGAAAGAAAACTATTTTCCTCATTAATTACTGTAGTTACAGTATAATCTTGGTAGACTGTCCCTAAGTTCAGTGCTTCTTCTGTGGTCCAAATGAGCCCTTTATTTTACTTTATCTTTTGTAATTCTCATTAGGGGACTCTCTCACAATCCTTTTATCTTGTACATTTCTGAGCATATGAATTTCATTTATCTTCTAAAACAAACTTTTAAGTTTTATAAAGTATCTTCAATTTCCTATCTTGAGTTGGCTATCCATTTGAACTAGAAGTAGAGTTTTAGGTTCATTTTATGGAATGGAATAATTGATTTATAGCCTGTACTTTTTGGTATCTTTCAATTGACTTGATTTTCCTTTCAGTGAGGTGGCATTGTATGTAAGTGCCATATTTCTTACCTTGTTTATATTTTTAATTCTATACTTGGATTAGTTGATGACATTCAAATCATTCAATATACCCTCTCGATTAAGGAGATTCTAAAGATGAACAAGATTTGAAAATGTGGCATGAAATCTTATTTGAATAACATTTAGCTACTGTAGGTGCAATGTATTAGGCTTTAGAAAATGAATCCTCAAATAGTTAGAGAGGCAGTAAAACCAGACTTCTCGTATATATCTACGGATACAAACTACAGGTTAGGGATTTTCACATACTTTGAGGATATAGTAATAAATAAACATAGTCCCTACCCTAGAAAAACTACTGTCTAGTTGGGTAGACAGACCAAAAAAATCAAAATATCAATATATTATGGTAAGTGCATTAGAAGGATGCATCTAATGCCACAGGTGCGTAGGAGAGGGGGTAGTACACTGTCGTAACAGGATTTTACTTACAGCAAAAATATTACCTGTCAAGGAAAATATGGAAGAGCATCTTGGTGACCTTGGAGTAGGCAGTGATTTCTTAGATATACAAAAAACGCTAATTATAAAGTCAAAACACTGATAGATTGGAGTAATTTAAAATTTAAGAACTTCTATTAATCAAAAGACAACATTAAAACAATAAAAAGATAATCTGCCAAATATTCACAATTTATACCTTTAATAAGGGATGTGTTTCCAGAATATATAAAGAATTACAAGTGAATAAGAAAAACAGATAACCGACAGAAGAACGGCAAAACACTTGAACAGACACTTCACAAAAGAAGATGCTCAAATGGCCAATATATACATAAAAAATTATTCAATTTCATTAGTCATTAGGGAGATACAAATTGAAACCACAGAGAGGTACTATTACATGCTCGCTGGTACTGCTAAAAGGAAAAAGACATGTAATACCAAGTGTTGACATGGATGTGGAGTGACCGGATCTGTTGTAATTGCTTATTAGAGTATCAGTTGGTATAACCATTTTAGAAAATGTTTGGCACTATTTACCAAGTCTGGACAGATGCATACTGTATGTCTAAGTAATCCTTATTCCCAGAAATGCATATGTTCACCAAAAGATAATTATTAGCATGTTCAGGGCCACACCGTTGGTGTTAGCTCCGAACTGCAGAGTATCCAAGTGCTCATCAAAGAAAAAAGGTTAAGTTCTGATATGTCCACACCATACAATACTGTTACATTAACAATGTAACAGCATTGCACTAATAGTGAGGTGGATAATCTTCAACTACTTGCAAGAGTATGAATGAATTTATGTTGGATGATAGAGATCAGAACCAAAAGAGGACATAATTCCATTCGTATAAAGTAAAAGAATAGGCAAAACTAATTTATGCTGCCAGAAGTCAGAATAGCATTTATCTTGGCCATGGGAGTGGCTGGAATTGACCAGGAAAGCAGCATCTGGGATGCTGGTGTGGTCTGTTACTAAGTACTGATTACCTGCGTGTGTTACAACTTCTCAAACTGTACACTTATGTGTACACGTTTTTTAATATATCGCATCTTTGAAAGATCTCTAAGCCTGGATTAAAGACAGGAAGAGAGAATGTATATCGGCAGTATTGTCTTTGTATCATGGAACTGTGAATACGTACCATCTTTTTTCCCCCTCAACTTTTGATTTTTTCAAGCCATCTTTAATGAGGTTTTAGTTTTACAACAGAGAAGAATAAATGACCTTAAATATGTGTGTGTGTGTGTGTGTGTGTGTGTGTGTGTGGGTGGGTGTGGTATGTCAGAACCCTATGAAGAACAAGTGGGCACACATTTTGATAGCCAGACCTGGTCAAGAAGAGAGGAAACACCCTTAGGCCAGTTGCCTGTGGGCAGCATATTCCGCTTACTGGATCTGCAGTTTACTTTTCCATCATACGCCATTCTCCTACCTACTCTGCCGTGTTACTGTAGAACTTAGGAATGACCATAGGAAGCACCTGCCCGGTACCTGACACATAGCATGCGCTTAGCAGATGGTAGCCATTATGTTTCTTATATAGTACAAACGGGACTTCTACTAGACATTGGTCTTGGGGGAAAAACGTGTCTAGATCTTTCTTATTCTTCTCTGTGGACCTGGTCCTCTGTACATTCTTCCTCAGTAACTTGCGTTGCTCATTTTTACCCCCACTGCATCCAGCCTTGCTCAACTGACATTGAATGTTTGTGTTCCTGACTTTTCTTCTGTTCTTGTCTTCTTTTTCTCAGCTCTTCACTAAGACCCACCTGGTGACCATGTACTTTATTTCTTAGAAAGTTGGATTTCTCTGCTTATCTGACTTATCTCAGGCCCTTTTCACTTTTAGAAGGATTAGAACTAAAAACATTTACACTTAATGTATGCATTCAGGTAGACAGAACACCATATGGTAACCTCATACCAACCTCCTAACCGGATTCTTGTGCCTGGCATAATATTGTTAAAACACAAATCTCATTATGCGACTCCCTTTGTTTAGAGTCCGTCAGCGGCTTCCCATCTGTCAGGGCGGAGTGGAGGCGCTCTGGGCTGGTCAGCGGGGCTCTTGCTCCAGTCCCTCTCCTTCCTCCATCCTGCTGTTCTGCCCCTTGCCCTTGTGTGTCAGCGTCCGCACCCTCTCTGACTTGCTCAAGATTCCTCCAGTTGGCCATGTTGTTCCATTTCATGCTCTTGTGTTTGTGTAAGTCTGCCCGAAACTCTCTCTGTCATTCTTCCTTTGGAGCCCCTGTCATCTTTCCTGCTGGAATATTACCTTCTCTGTGAAGCTTTCTGTGGTCGTGCCTCCAGGCAGAGGAAGTATGACCTCTCTTCATGTTCCCATGGTGCTTTACATGCACCTCTGCTCGAGAAGCTGATATTGCTTTGCAGTGACGTGTCTGCATCTCTGCCTCCCGCCCTAGTTTCAGAGCACCTTGAGAGCACAGACTTTGTCTTACTTGTCTTTATCACCTCATTGCCTGGTATTGTACATGACACTGAGTTAAAAGTCACTCAGTAACTGCCGAGTAAATGAAAGAATTCTCATTTGTTTCTGGGTTGTTTTTTTTCCGGTTTTTAAGTAATTCAAAAATATAGCTAATAAATTGAGATGCTTACTATATATTTTACATATGTTTATATATATACACACGCACACACATCTATATCTACATGTCTATATCTGTATAAAAAGAGAGAATGTATACTTCAGATTCCTTCCAAGCTTTATTTCTGGCAAAGAACTATTTTTGGCAGTGTTGTTCATAGAGGGACACGTAGAGCTGTTTCCACTCTGTGCACAGTTATTAGGGGGGAAAACTCAGAAGCTGAGTGAAGCCGAGTGTACAGGATCTCCAGAGCTTTCAGTAGCTCAGAGAGGGGTGCTGAGGCCGGACGTGGTGGGTCACGTGCACAATGACCAGCGGTCTGGTGGGAAAAGGCCCTGCTCCATAAATGCAGGTTGGGAACTGGAGGTAACATTGCCAGTGTGCACCATCAGGAGCTCTTGGCTGGGGTTGTGGCCTTCTAGAAAAGAGGGGCCTCTGGAGTGCAGGAGGTGGAATCAGCTTGTTTTCTTCTGTTGCTTTCACTCAGATATGATGAAGCAGCTGTCTGTGGTATCAAAATGGAGAGTAAATCAGCCTCCACCACCATCTCCTCACACAGTGAAGAAATTAAGGAAGGAAAAGAATTGTAGTAATGCTACCATTAAAACTATTTGTGTTTTTTTGTGTTCCCTTCCAGTTTTTGTGCCCAGTCACCTATGAAGCACTTTGTGCAGTCCTGGCACATAGCAAGCTGTCGTCATGATTACACTTGAAGGGAGAATTCTATTTTTCCTACATAGGACTTTCTTCCTTGTCCTTTCAGAAGTGTTGGATAGGGGTGCCTGGGTATCGCAGTCGTTAAGCATCTGCCTTCGGCTCAGGGCCTGATCCCAGGGTCCTGGGATCGAGGCCCACATCGGGCTCCTCCGCTGGGAGCCTGCTTCTTCCTCTCCCACTCCCCCTGCTTGTGTTCCCTCTCTCGCTGGCTGTCTCTGTCAAATAAATAAATAAAATCTTAAAAAAAAAAGTGTTAGATAATGAGCTAAACCCCAAACAATTTTTTTTAGCGTGGTTGCCCTTATGAGTATAGAAGCAACTTAACGTGATTTTTTCCTTATTAACGTCCCTTTTTTACGTTGTTGTTTTTGTAATCAAATTATAATGATTGCATTGAGTGGGTAGTTTATACTTTTCCCAATGGCCAAAAAGCCCATAGGAAGCATGATTTTTTTTTTTTAAAGATTTTATTTATTTATGTGACAGAGAGACAGCCAGCGAGAGAAGGAACACAGCAGGGGAGTGGGAGAGGAAGAAGCAGGCTCCCAGCGGAGGAGCCCGATGTGGGACTCAATCCCGGAACGCCGGGATCACGCCTTGAGCCGAAGGCAGACGCTTAACAACTGCGCTACCCAGGCGCCCCAGGAAACATGATTTTTTTAAACTTTTTTAAAAAAATTAGATATATTTGACATTAAGGTATACAGCTTATTGATTTGATTTTTTTTTTTTTTTTTTTTTTTTTTTTATAGCTTATTGATTTGATTTTTTTTTTTTTTTTTTTTTTTTTTAAGTAGACTTCATACCCAGTGTGGAGCACAACACGGGGCTGGAACTCATAACCTTGAGATCAAGACCTGAGCTAAGATCAAGAGTGGGATGCTCAGGGGCCCCTGGGTGGCGCAGTCATTAAAGCGTCTGCCTTCGGCTCAGGGCGTGATCCCGGCATACCGGGATCGAGTCCCACGTCGGGCTCCTTCGCTATGAGCCTGCTTCTTCCTCTCCCACTCCCCCTGCTGTGTTCCCTCTCTTGCTGGCTGTCTCTCTGTCACATAAATAAATAAAATCTTTAAAAAAAAAAAAAAAAAAAAAAAAAGAGTGGGATGCTCAACCCACTGAGCCACCCAGGGGCCCCTGATTTGATACATTTCTTTTGTAATATGGTTACCATTGTAGCTTAGCTAACACCATTACTATGTCACATAATTGTCATTTTTTCTAGTGTTGGGACACAATTTTTTTTTTCGTGTTAAAAGCATAGTTTAGAAAATCTTACGAGAAACCTTAAAAACTGGACAGATTATAAGTATTAGTTAGTATAGCTTAAATTCATTTACTTTTGCAAGTAAGAGTAAAGTTCACAATGGTTTTCTAGAAGCTAAGTATCCTAACATGATGTTATTTGTTTTCTTTTGCTGCTATAACATATTACCACAAATCTGGCTACTTAAAAACAGTGCAAATTGATTATCTTTTCATTCCCATGGGATAAAAATCTGGCAGACTTGGGTGGGTCTCTCCTTAGTCACACATGGCCAAAGTCATGGTGCCGACAGTGCCGTGCTGTTTTCCGGAGCTTCTAAAGGAGGATCTGTTCCCATGCTCATTCATGTTGTTGACAGAATTCAATTCCTTGTGGTTATAGGACTGAGGTCCCCATTGCCTTGCTGGTTGTCACTTGGGGACTGTTCTCAGCTTCTAGATGCCACTCACTTCCTGTGGCTTGTGGCCTCTTCCTCTGTCTTCAGAGCCAGTGATGATGGGTTGAGTCCCCTCGTGCCTCAGGTCTTTCTTGCCTGTGCCCCATGGCTGGTCCCAGACACCCTCTCTCTGATCCCAGCTGGGAAAGGTTCTCTGTTTATAAGCTTGTGTGACTAGGTTAGTCCCACTCCAATAATTTAGATAATCTCTTCATTTCAAAGTGTGTGTCCTTAATCATATTTGCAAAGTCCCTTTGCCATGCAATGCAGTATATTCCCAGGTTCCAGGACATGGACATCTTTGGGGGCCCATAATTCTATTTACCATGTAGGGCAGCTGTCAGGTTGGTCTACAACAGTGCATTTGTATCTTGAGTATTTTTGATATGTGATGTCCTGGCAATTACTGAGCGATTACATAATTTATGTTTTTTATTACTTTTATAATGCATGAATAAGTGATGTGATGTGGACCTAAATAGCCAAACTAAGCTCCCCTATCAGTATCAGGAAGGCTATTGAAATAGAGGGAGTAGGCCTTACCTTCACTTTCATTTAAATGGGAAACTTAAGAAAAAAATAAGTGGAGGTAGATAAACACTAAACCAAGAAGTTTGTTTTTGCAGAACAAGTAGTGTTTTTTTTTGATCAAAAGCAGATGTGGTTGTTGTCGTTTCTATTTAAAATAATGTTAATGCATTAGCATTTTTCTCCACATGGAATCTCTCAGTCGAGTAAATGGAGAGTCAGAATTTAAGCTGATTGCTTCAAGATTGGCAGGAGGTTTCATGTTATAAACCTTTTAAACACTATTAATCATCCACTTGTTTAGATGAAAAACAAAATGCCTTTCAGCATTTATAGATGGGTCCTCCCAACCCTCTGCCTTTGTCTGGCTCACAGTAGCATTGTTGAAATGAATCATTTATTTCATCTTTAACCTAAATAATAAATATTTTCAAATGTCTAAGAAATAAACATGAATTTCTCATTGGCAGGATATTAGATCGGTAAAAAAGAACCCATTATTTGCTTCATAAATGTCTCTGAAGGGGATTATTTGACTAATGCACGATGATGGTTTTTCCTTTACCAAATTTCTTCTGTAAATGATCCAAGAAGGTACAATATGCCAGTAATGCTTTGTTTCACATTTTTTTTTTTGTTGCTGGCAGCGATGGATTTTTAAATTTGTCTTCATGTCTGAGAAGTGCGAGTCATCTCATTATCACTCTCTGTTCTTCTGACAATGTGCGTTTTCTGCTCTTGCCGTTTTCTGTTTTAACTAGGGCGAAGTCAGTGTTCCTGGCAGCAACTCCGACCTCTTGCACTGGAGCACCGCTGCCACCATGAAGGTCCTGTCCAGCACCACGACCACCACCAAGGCCATGCTGCAGGCCGTCAGTGACGGGCAGTGGTGGAAGAAGTCCTTGGCATACCTCCGGCCGCTTCACGTAAGCAACGCCTCTGTCTTTTTAAAATCTGTGGTGTGGCTTCTGTCAACGCATTAGCACTGCGTCTCAGTTGTTTCCATGTTGTGAACAGCTTTATCTTCTCTAGATTATTAAATAATCTCATAAGAAATCGAGGCCTCCCATCAGATAGGGGAAGAGTCGTTTATCTTATAGAATGTAACCTGCCCCCACAGGGTGCTTGCAAAAGACATTGATCTGTATCAGTGAGGTGTGGTTTGATTTGATGTCAGAATGAAAATTTAGTGGGATGAAAAGGAAAATGATTTCATCGGTGATCACTTGTTTTTGCTGTATTTCTATGGGCCAGTAGTCCAGGAAAAGCACTGGAAGCTGGTGTGGGGGCTAAGGTTATTGGGGCTAAGGTTATTGGGTTAGAACAATAATACCACATACTGTGGGGCTTAAATAACCTCAGGGTTCTAGAGGCTGGGAAGTCCGAGATCGAAGCTCTGGTAGGTTTAGTGTCTTGTGGGGTCTGCTTGCTGTGTTCTCACATGGTGGGAGGGGCGAGGGAGCTCTGCAGTCTCTTGCTTAGGGGGCTAGTCCCATTCCCTAGGGCTCCAACCTCATGACCCGATCACCTCCCAAAGGCCCCCAGCTCTTATTTTTTTAAAATGTATTTATTTACTTTTAATTGAAGTGTAGTTGACATGAAATGTTACATTAATTGCAAGTGCACAGCATAATGATTTCACAGCTCTATACATTATGCCGTACTCACCACAAGTGTAGCTACCATCTGTCATTATATAACACTATTACAGTACCCTTGACTGTGTTCCCCATACCGTCATACCCATGACTTACTCATTCCATAGCTGAAAGCCTGTACCTCCCACTCCTCTTCACTCACTTTGCTTATTCTCCACCCCCTTCCCTCTGGCAGTCATCAGTTCTCTTATTTGTGGGTCTGCTTATGCTTTTTTGTTTGCTCATTTGTTTTTTAGATTCTACATATAAGTGAAATCATATATTTGTCTGTCTTTGACTTATTTCCCTTAGTGTAATACCATCTAAATCCATTCGTGTTGTTGCAAATGACAAGATCTCGTTCTTTTTTATGGCAGAGTAATATTCCATCGTGTATATATACCCAAAGGCCCCACCTCTTAATACCATCATGTTTTGGAGGCTTAGAATTTCAACATGTGAATTTTAGCAGATGACACAAACATTCAGTTTTTAGTAGGTGCTTTGGGTAAAGAGAACAACATAACAGATTCCTTTACCCATTCTGGAAATAGAGGTCGGGACAAGTGGTAGAACGATTGCATGTGCTTTCTGTGACCAGTGAACCTGTTGTTCCCCTGCTGTTTTCCCTGCTCTCTCACACTGCAGTCCTTGGTCTCATTGGAAAGCATAGAGGAAAAAGGAACATGCTTGTTTATAAGTTCACCCCAAACACTCAGTGGGTGTATCGTTCATTTCATTCATGCTTCAAATACTCCTCAGGCGTTTTCTGAGTGCCAAAGCCTGTACTAGTGATTGGGAGCAGAGCTGGGCAACCCTTCACGTGCGGAGCCTGTATTTCAGTGGGGGAGACAAACCCACCGATGAAATATTTGTGTAATAATGTAACAGTGGGTGGTCGTGAGGACTATGAGGATAACTTCAAGGTAAGGGGAGAGTGATTGATATTGGGGGGTGAAGGTCTGACTTAGATCGGAAGGTAGGTAGCTCAGGAGTCACTCGAGCAGAACAAGTACAGAGCCCTGTTTGAAGGAAGGTGCTTGACCTCTTTGTAGAACAGAAGGGAGGCTTCTGTAGTATGAACAGAGCAAACAGCGGGAAGAATGATAGGAGATGAGATCAAGGAGGTGGTGAAGAGGCCAACATCTGAAGCCTTGTATAGACTGTGATGAGGACCACAGGTTTTATCCTGAGTAGACGGAACGCCATTGGAGAATGCAGACGATGCGGTTGTGTGATCCAGCTTCACTTTTCCTAAGATCTTCTCAGTGTTGTGTGGAGAGCTGGCAGTGTGAGTTACAGCAGGGGCGAAGAAGTCTCTGGTCTGGTGCTCCAGGGGGGAGGTGGTGGCGGGGTGGACCAGGGCAGCTGTGAAGGAAGTGTGAGATGTATTTCGCCAGGTCCCTGCAGATGGTCTGGATGTCGGACATGCAGGAAAGAGGGGAAGCAAGGGTGATGTTAGCTGAGATGGTTGGGTAATTGTCGATACCACAGACTGAGATGGTGTGTGTTTGACTTGGGGGTACGTCTGCATGTCTCTTCTCATTGTATCACATTGGGTATGATTATGGCTAGTTTCCTGACTTGTGTCTTGGACTTTTTGAGGGTATGTGCCTCAGATGAAGTGTGTGACCCCGTGCCTGATGCCAGATCGTTTTTGTTAAGTGTCAGTTGTCGTTCTTGTCATCGTTTGCAGCAGTGCCTTCACGGTTTCCCGAGGCTGTGGTTGGCATCAAGTGAGGGCTCTGTAAACTCGGAGGAATGGGTGACTGTGATTTACTTGGCTCTTCCAGTGGGGAGTTTTACGATCTGAAGAAGGTCAACCCGAAGACGATGAACTACTAGGGATCTGAAAGCACTTGCCAATGAGGACAGCCGCTGACAGGTCTTGAAGGCAGTTGTGGGGTGGCAGGGATGAGGCAAGGGGTGCACTTCCATCTTGCCTCCAGCTGGTAGTGTTTCAGCAGGTGAGGTCCCAAGTGAGCCTGGAAGCAGGGTGGGGTCTGCCAAGGCTGTCCGCATAGACAGGCCCCTCGTAGTGGAAGAAAGGCATAGAAGCTGGTAGGACGCATGAAGTAGATCTTGGTTGGAGTGAAGAATTAGCCTTTAATGTTGATTGACGTTGAAGAACTTTAAATGTTATTTTGCATAGTTTAGACTTGATATTGTGGCCTGTTGGTCTTGTTCAGAGCTACTAAAGGTGTGTTGAGCAGGGGAGCAATGTGTACAAAATGATGTTTTAGGAAGGTTACTCTGACTGTAGGATAGAAAACTTGCCATGCGCTTAACATTGATTGCTTCTTTGTTTTTGACGCATTGATGTCAGAGTGACCAGGAAAATCAGAAGGCACTGCCGGCTGAGGTTGAAGTGCTGCTTTTAGAATGTGGGTGCCATTCTTACCCGCTCTGCTGGGCATCTGTGTCATGCTGACACACACTCTGTAGATCCCACAGTGCACGTGGATCCATTTCTCCTGAAATAACCCTTTCCTCTCCTCTCCCCATCTGTCCCCAGCACTCTTTCCTTTTATCCACTGTTCTTCACTTTCTTCTATTTAGGGGCAAGAATTTGGTGGTGCTTATCAAATTGGAGCCATAGCCAATGAAGATCTAGAAAAACAAGGCTGTCATCCTTTCTATGAATCTGTCCTCTCTGATCCCTTTGTCACAGAGGTAAGGACAGTACGCCTAAGAACACAGATTCAACTGTCCTGCTGTTTTGGACATTTTAGTATAAACAAAAGTTAAAATGTTCCTGAAAATGTACTTCTTTAGCTTTGTTCTTACTCATGTTATTCACTGGTTTTATGTTACTTTTTTAAAAAATATATATATTTTTAAAGATTTATTTTATTTATTTATTTTAGAGAGAGGGACCGAGTGGGGGAAGGGGGAGCGGGAGAGAGAGAATCTCAAGCAAGAGTCCCTGCTGAGTGCAGAGCCTGATGCTGGGCTAGATCTCACAACCTGGAGATCATGACCTGAGCTGAAATCAAGAGTCGGATGCTTAACTGACCGAGCCATCTAGGCGACCTGGTTTTATGTGACTTGTATATATTATAACATGTTATGAAATTAAAATCTATTTCAAGTTGTACATAAAATAATATGCTTTAGTAAGTGAGAAGTTATAATTTGAATCAAAAGGTATAAAATCCTATGATTCTGTTCTATAAATATCTTCAAAGAAAAAAGGCACCTACTAAACGGCTGTAACTGCTTCTGTCTAGTCTGCAGTGACCTATGACCCCCACCTGCACGTTCCAGTGGAAAGCTTTGCAGAGGTATTGCTAAGAACTGGAAAACTGGCCGAGACTAAAACTGAAGGGGAAGAGGTATTTCCAACAACAGAAGGTATGAAAGAAGGTTCTAGTTCCCTGACAGTGTGTAACTCCTGTTAGGGGAACCATAAATGAAAAACTACGGGTGAATGGGAGTGGGGAAAAACAGTAATAAATTTTCATAATTCTGAATAGCTTAACTTGACACCATCATGCATTTATTTAAAACAGTTATTTGAGTACCTTCTGTTTTCTGGATACTTACTAATATTGAGGATTTAAAAGGATAAGTATGATGTAATTGAAGTGATTCTTATAGGTATTTCTGTTTTTATGTGTTAATTAAGAACTCTTAAGTATTCACTTCACAGAATGTAGATGTATATTTCATCTTAAGGATTTTCTGCACGGCCACATGTCTTTCCGTGTAGAATTTTTTGGAAAGAATTAAATGTATGTTAGTTCACCAAAGACACCTTTCCATTTGTACATTTTTTTCTCCTTAGTCTCCTTACTTCTTTTTAAGTTTCCAGCATAATTTCCTTGACTGTTTTTATTCAGTTCCCTCTCTCTCTGCTCTGTCATCAGTGAATACCTCATGATTTAAAGGCTGCTGGAGCTCCAGCTATCTCTCTATATTCCAGGCATCAATAAGGAGAAAAGAGGAAGGCAGGCAAAACAGCCTCCTTTGTACTCTTATTCACACCTTCCTCTTAGATATTTCTGACTATCTGTCACTGCCAGTAAACCTGGATGATGTCTTAATTGAGCACATTGCTGTGTGGAATAAAATTTGGGGAAAATGTATATGGGGAATAGAATTTCCATTTTCTCAGAAACCTGATCCTATCACTCATTTTTGGATAATCCATCTTTCTTTCTTTTTTTAAATAATATTTTTTATGTCTGTTAGTCACCATACAGTACATCCCTAGCTTTTGATGTAAAGTTCGATGATTCATTAGTTGCGTATAACACCCAGTGCACCATGCAATACGTGCCCTCCTTACTACCCATCGCCATTCTATCCCAGTCCCCCACCCCCCTCCCCTCTGAAGCCCTCAGTTTGCTTCCCACGATAATCCTTCTTTCAATCGGTATTTATATATAGTTGGGAAGAGTGGAAGCAAATACATTTTTCTGTCCACTGTGCAGGCCTCTTGAATACCAGAGGTTTTTACTAAGTATACAATTTTCCTTCAGTTCTGAGATCCATGGTTTTTTACCTTTATTTCTGAAATCAGGGTCTCTCACAGTTGATGAGTACATTATTTTTTCTTCTCCAAAAAGCTATTATTAAATTCATGGCACACCTTACAGATAATGCTGAATATAGTTGAAGAGCATAGTTGCATTGCTGTTCACCCTTTTAGTTATTCTTTATTACTTCTTTTCTTTTTTTAATTATCTCTTAAGTATTTTTTTTCAATTCCATAGACATTTATTTGTAGCCAACGTTTACTTTGTCTACAGTGAGAGAAGCTCTATGTCAACTGCTGTTAGTACAGTAACTTACTTAATAACAGACCACCGGGTATTTACCCTCAGCCATATTTTAGAAACAAAGAACCATGTCTCAGAGACATGACATCATTGTGGTGGTTGTTGCTGTTTTCATTACAAAGCCAGTGGTTGGTTGAACTTAATTCAGATTCAGCTTTGTCTGATTATGGCAGTGAGTTTTAGCCGTCTCTGCAAGGCGCAGTGCTAGACCCTGAATCAGTAAAAGGAGTAATAGCAACAAACAGAAACATGCCCATGTTGTTGTTTAGTTTGGTATTTGCTATTCAAAACTTGTCAGCCTGTTGAAGATAGCATTTTTGCAACGTGGACTTTGTGCTGAGGAGGAGAAATTGTCCTGAAGAGAAAAACACCTCAAAATGGAATTATGGTTTATTCCCCTTTCACTTGACCACACATGACATTTTCATACTGACAGTAAAGTTCTGCAGGTAACAGAGAAATAGGAGGCGTCCTCTGTCACCCATTTGTTCTTCAAACCTGCTTCTGGATAAGTTATCTTTAATTATTTGCTTATGGACCAGACTATGATGGATTATTGAGACGGTTTGCATGGATAGACTGTAAGACCTTAAGAAAATAGTGGGTTGGGTGTGGAAGCGTATCACCCACTGATTGGCATAATGACTGAAATCATAACCAAGAAGTTTGGAAACGTTGATTCACACAATGTATCTATTACTTAGCTTGCAGCGTACAGATGTGTGAGTGTGAGCACCTCTTACACAAAAGGCCTGCTTCACACAAAGGCAAGATAATGGCGTCACATTGTAAAGGTCCCAGAGATGGGTGGCTTCTTGGAGCAGACCCTCTCAAACTGACTTCTCAGTTGATGAAGACTTCTGCTATTTTCCAGAGCTGTTTTGTTGGAGAAACTAAAGGCCCTTGTGAGGCAAGGATTTCTGGGATACTAGGCCTCCCCTTTACGTAGGGTCTTTAGGTACTCGACCGTCTCTGCTACCGTTGGTAACTAAATGATGAGGCATCCAGATGATCGTGAAACATGAAGCAAATGGGTGTTTTCCAGGAGCTATTGGAGTAGGGGAAACATACCTGATGATGGATCAGGGGATCCCCGTCCAGTCCTTTTCTCACCATGTGTTCGTTGTTCACTGAAGGAATGATCCTTGTGTACTTGGCACTGTCCTCGTACTTGGAATGTAAAGTTAAAGAAGACATGGTCCTATCTTCAGAGGGCTTACTGCTGAGGTGAGGAGACAGGCAAATTTGTGTATGATAAGAGCTGTTACAGTCCAACACAAGAGGCACTGGGATTACGGACATGGGACAGCAGAGTGGAAAGAGGGTTTAAAGAGGCTTCCTGGAGCTGGTGATACTTGACCTGGGTTTTGAATGATGAACAAGGGCAATGTAGATAACAAGAGGGGGGTGGGTAGGAATCGAGAGGGAGGTGGGCTGGGAGAGGGAGAAGGGGCATATTTGGAAAAGAGGGAATAAAATTCACAGAAGCAAAGGTGGCAAACATCACAGTTTTTCTAGGGATTTATTCTGCTACCTGGGAAGAGGAGTATCTGTGGGCAACCAGTGAAGAAACAAGGCAACACGAGGCTGGGAAAGAGATGCGAGGCCTTGCGTGCAAAGTTAAAAATTTTAAACGAACCTTCCACTGAAAGCTGTAGGGGTTTCAGGCAGAAGAGTATTACTCAGTTTTTCTTTACCCCGTTATCTGTAAAATGGGCGCAGCAGCTTGTAGGTTCTTTCCCTGGCCTGTTGCTCACCAGTGGTGGTGGTGGGCCCCTCTTGGGCGCCGTTTCACAGACCGGTCTCCGGCCTGCATTAACATTCTTGGAGTCCTCATGTGCTGTAGCCGATCCAGTTATCATATCCCCTTGTTTCCAAGGCTGCCTGCTGTCATTCTCCATTCTTGTTTCGCATTAGAACCCCTTAGGGAATTTTTAAGAAGTACTGAAGCCTGGGATCCACTATAGACCATGTATTTCAGAACCTCTAGAGTGTTTTGTATTTTTTAGAGTTCCTAAAGCAATTCAGTTGTAAAGCCATGGTTCGGACGCTTTGGAAGTTTCACTGGACATTGCTAACATCTCCCCACCCATCAGGTCTATTCTTCAGACTGACACACTTGCTTTCTGAGCCTCTCACCTGACAGTCTGGAGAAAGCCATCTGTACCTTTGATGTCTGTGTCTGGGCTCTTCCGCCTGAGGGTCAAGCCCTGAGTGTCCGGTCTATCTCTAACACGTTGATAGGCCTGCTCGGGTTTTGTGTATGGCAGGTGCAGAATCAGGGTCTCTGCACGCTGAAGAGAGTGAGCGCGTCGCGCGCATCACAGTTGCTGGCACAGGAATGGAGGCTGTGCGCCGGGTGAAGCTGAATCCTGAGTCCCAGGGGCGTATGTGCTCTTTTATGTGTCTGTGAGATTGTAGCGGGACTGCAGGTGTTTCCTTTCAGTCCTGGTGTTTCTTCGAATTGTCTTTTCTGACACTCAGATTTTAATACACTACCAAGGGAAAGAATCCAAGTCCATTAAAGCATTAAAATTTTTTTCCGTTTTTGTTGAGTGGGGAAAAGCTTTCAGAACCCTTGTGAATATTAAAAGTGGAATTTTTGTTTAAAATATAGAGGTGATTTGGGGGCGCCTGGGTGGCACAGCGGTTAAGCGTCTGCCTTCGGCTCAGGGTGTGATCCCGGCGTTATGGGATCGAGCCCCACATCAGGCTCCTCTGCTATGAGCCTGCTTCTTCCTCTCCCACTCCCCCTGCTTGTGTTCCCCCTCTCGCTGGCTGTCTCTATCTCTGTCGAATAAATAAATAAAATCTTTAAAAAAAAACAAAATAAAATATAGAGGTGATTTTAATAATATTCCTTTAATTTACATTTGGGGTTATAATTTATGATGCAGGTTCATAAATCCTGTCACATTAGATATCTCTTGATAATGCTAATGTATCTGAAATATATAGATATCTTTGGCTACTTTGTAGTATCAATATTTGTCAGGAACTCAGCAGAATTGAAGAGTGATATAGGTTAAATGATCCAAATGAAAAGTAAAAATACGACTTCTGGCTTTGGTTCACAAGTAGGTCATAATACAAATTAAATTTCCCAACATGATCTGACTTTCCAGAATTTTTTAATAAAGTTGATGAAAAGGTTTTTATGGAGGCTAGCTGAAGAAAATTGATCATTATTTATTTAGCTAAATGAATGATTTAATGGCTAATGATTTCCAAATCAATAATATGGGCAGCTTTCCTAGTGAATTTAGTTCTGGAATTATGTTTATCATAGAGTGTTTTCCAGAGGCACTGAGTTTGCACAGAATTAGTGCTTGGGGGCGTAGGCATAGACTTCATCCGATTTTGGCTGTCTACCTTGTTTAGAAAATGCACTATATTCGAGGTTTGAGAACCAGCATTGCAAATTAAATTCCTACACACTGATAAGTAAATGTAGAGTAGGCTTTTTTTGGTTTGTTTTTCACATACCTTAACGTTAATGTAAAATCACTGTGACTCCATCTGTGGCAAGTGTGACATTTGGTGAATCCCAGTGAGACTCCAAGGGATCCATCTACTTCACATTCTCCCTGATAATTTTGTCAAATGTTGCTTCAATGGTTTGCATATTCAAAGACTAGGAAACTTCCTGTATTTAGGGTTTGATTTCAACTTTGTAAGAACCCTTGAGTCTCAGTGCTTCCTAGAAGGTTTTGGTGCCCAGGGGCATGACCTCGTGTAACCCTAATTACCTCCCAAAGGCCCTGTCTCCACATTAGCCACACTGGGGGTCAGGGCTTCAAACAAATAAA
Source organism: Ursus maritimus (assembly GCF_017311325.1). Classification (NCBI taxonomy): domain Eukaryota; kingdom Metazoa; phylum Chordata; class Mammalia; order Carnivora; family Ursidae; genus Ursus; species Ursus maritimus. The sequence goes on along the minus strand of NW_024426774.1, from coordinate 11,242,750 downwards.
TTTTGGGGGAGCACAAATATTTAGTTCATAACATCATCTTGACAGATTAGCCTCCTCTCCCAGTTTCGGTGATTTATGTCAGCTTTCCAAGCCTGTGTAAAAGCAACAAGGTAATACTGTCTGACCCTTTGTGGGGTTTTTGTGACACTTAAGAGCTCATTCATGCAAAGCATTTTTCTGCTGTCTGGTTGGCCAGAGCAGATATTTTAAAAATGGTAGGTATTTTCGTTTTATAATTATTATTGTTGTTCTGTAAAGCAATGCCATGAGCACAGTGCGGAGAGTTTGCACATACGTCATTTGAGCGTCAGACTAATTTGGCTGGTGTATAGGATATGGATGATATCAGTTAAAACCACAAATTAATATTGGCTCATATTTACAGAGACCTTAAGTTCCATACAGAATTTAATTTTCATTCTTTATGAAATGAGAAACCATTGAAGAGGGGTGTGTGTGTGTGTTTTAAGCTGTCGATACATTACACTCGTGCTTGATTAAAATTAATAGAAAAGTAGTATGAAAGTGCTGTTTTAGAATGGATTGGAAGGAGGAAGACGGAAGGCATCAAGTATGGTTGGAAGGTTGTTGAGTCCAACTTTTAAACTCGAGTGTGTGGCTGTGAAAGTAGCAAGTGTAGGAAGGGGGTCTTTGGAAATGAGTCAGCTTGCTTGGTTGGCTGATGGTTGGGAACAGAGAAGAGGGTGAAGTCCAAGATGACTCTGGGATTTTATGTTTTGCTAGTGGGAAGAATAGTGCACCATTGTCAGAAATATGAACTATACTGGGTAAAGAATTAGTAATGTGGTGGAATATTTGAGTGTCAGTGTCCCAACAAGCAGTTGGTAATGCAGGTCTTGTGAAATGGGTGAGGACTCTAGAGGTAAAAGTTGGGGAAGTACACTGAAGTATCGGCTGAGTTCTCCTGGGAAGAACGTGTGAAGTGGGACTGACAGAGAGTTATGAAATAATCTAACAGAATTCCCAAGTTCAGCAGTTGAGGAGAAGAGGGTCTGGTGACACAGACACAGAGGAGGGTCATTTGAGAGAGCTGCTGGGGATGGGACCCTGAAGCCGCGGAGGGACCACGTGGCAGTGCCTCGTACTTTGGTGAGCCCTGAGAGAAAGTGGAAAGGAGAGGATTATTGAGTTTCTTAGATCGGAGAGCTCTCAAGGGAGCATTTTTTTCCCAAGACTGTGTGATTTACTTATGTGTTGGCCCAGGACCAATGGAAAAGGACTTTCTCTGATTCTAAATCCCCTTTGTTGATTGAGGAAAATGACTCTTCTTCCACAGAGAGGTTGTGAGGAATAACTAGTTCAAGTAAGTGTTGAGGGCTCCGTGAGAAGCAGCTGAGTAATAACGAGGGTGGTCAAAGAAGTACATCAGCTAATCGGGTGTGACTGTGTAAGTCTGCTGTCGTCTTCCTACTGCAGTTAGTCTACACGCCTAAACGCAGTAGCTAATTTATTAATAACTATGATTTATATAAAATGGAACTAAGCACCTCTGTTACCACCATGGCAGTCACTAATGGAAGAACCTATTATCTGTCATTTGGGGGGAAATCAAAAAGTGTCCTACATGAAGAAATGAAGAAAATGATTTGTTTCCTCAAGTCTGTAGTTTATAGAGTGGGGGAAGGAACTTTCTAGGTGCTTTCTATATGCTAAAGAGATGATATGCACTTTACTTCATTTAATCCTAGTTTACATGTGAGGAAAATTAAGGCTTTGATCTAAAATCCAAAATGCTTTGAAAACCAAAAGAACTTCTTGTAACTTGTTTGGCATCAAAATCTGAACTAAGCCGACATGAGGTTATTTAAGTCTTTGCTTTATCTTGTTTAGTATGAGCATTCAAATGTTTTATAGCAGAAATATTAACGTCTTTGATTACTGAGTGTTCTCAGACTGGCTGAAGGCATCATATAATATGTGATATACTTACAGTATAACTTCCTGAAAGTCTTAAAACATTCTGAATTCTGGGACACAAAGTCATGCAGTAAACGGTGGGTCTCAGTTTTGATCCCAGAGCTTTCTCTTTCTGAAGATGGTTTCCTTCTCACTGTATCATTCTGCCTCATTTTATAGTTTATAAATGCTGTTTTAGTTGTTCTAAAATGTACCTGGGATTTTGGTTTTATTTAGGTAGGGCAAGACAGCAAGAAGTGGAATGATTGTCAGGAAGGAAGAAGTTTATATTCATACATCCCTAGTAACGGGAGGCAGGGCAGGCCACACAGCTGCAGGGGAAGAGGCATTTGGGTCAGTCCGGAGTCAGGGGTAGAGGCAAAACCTTTATTGTGCTTTCCATAGGAATGAATAGGGGAGGGACTGTAGGTAAACTTGAGAAAGCCTAAAATAGATGGTTTGAATTAATTTTGTAAGACTCCAAGCTAGAGAGTTGACTCTCATTGTCCACTACCCTGGGGTGATTAGGGTGGAAGAATGTAAAAGCCAGTGAGAAAAGGTGGTTCATAGTATTGGCTCTGAATTGGTTGGTTTACCTATCAAAGGTGTGCTCACAGGCAACTTGTTTTCTATCTTGAGGAATTGTCCGGCTCTGGAAGGGCAGTCTTCCAGGTTTATCAAGACCCCCAAAATGTCACAGCATCATAAAATACAGAAAAAAAAAAGATAAACACTTTTGTATGTATGAAATAAAATCTATGTGGATATTATTCACTTAAAGCAAACATTTGTCGCTTGGTAAAAGTAACAATGATGATTCTTTAGACTTCTGTCTGACGGTGATTCTTGTCACACTTTGAGCTTATGAAAATTAGCTATTTTCTCTTTCTTGCTGTATTAAGTTTTGTATTTAATTATATATGTTCAAGAAGTGCTAGCGATCATCTTGTCAGTTGTTTCTATGAAATAATATAACTGTTTTAAAAATAAACCTACTGGAATTTAGGTTTTCAAATGAAGATCCTCCCCTTGAAAGATATTTCCTGGGGACTATGCATTTATTTCAATTATCAGTTACTGTTCTTTTTCCTTGTTTTAGTTTGTTGTGGGTTGTTTTTGTTTTGGAATTTCCTTCAGGGTGTGTATCAGTCATTGGACCATCCTCTGGAGTGTTTTCATCTCTTGAGGGTGCTTTGGTTTTGGGATACAGACAAATGCACCTTAAACGGGGTGAAAGATTAAGTCAATTGTATGATTTAAAAAAACCCAGATCTGACTGGAAGAGAATCAGTAACGGGACTGATGTTCCAGCAGGGCTCAGATCGGCCCCAGCCACAGCTCTGAGAGGTATGGTCCTTCGGTGCTAGAGCAGAGCCACACGCCTGCAGTGAAGGCTCCTGAACTTTGAGGAGACAGGGCTAATATTGATGAGTGGGTTCACATACGCTTATTTGAAAATTGGCTTCCTTGCGTGAAGAAGGGAAGTATCTGAAAACAAAATGGGGCCGGGAACAACAACGACAACAAACCTAGGTGAGATTGCAGTTGCAGTTCACTTTATAAGAAACCATGTAAGAAGAAAATTAACAGGGAAGAATTATTAATATGTGAAACTGTTGGATTTTTTTTTCCCTCCAAAATACGGGTCCTGAAGGACTGTTAGGCAGGTATCCAAATGGAAGAATGTATAAGGCAGATAGAAGTCAAGTGTCAGCCCTGGGGTTTTGTGTATGTGTGTGTTTGTACAGTATGCAATTTCTACACACTAAGTAAGTCTTCTATCGTCCAGAGTGTTCTGCAGATTAAGCTTACAAGTTTCTTCTTGGTTTGTGTTCTGGTGTCCAGAATATGTAGCTAACCCCTCGTCCTTCAGTTTTGATTGTGTTCTAGAACACATTCACTTCTTTGCTCTCATTTGTACAAAATTTGATTTGAGCCCTTTGCATTGTAGTTTTTATTTATTTGGAGACTTTTTCTTGTTCTAGTGTCTTTGTCCCAAAGGACAGAGACTCTGATTCTTATTAGTGCAATGTCTGGTTCAGAGAAGGTTCTCACAGATACAGAATGAAGGAATGAATTTGCAGATGGGCCTTGAAATTAGAAAACCTCTCTGAAATAGTACCATTCCTTGGAAGTCCTGAGGCTGACCGTGGTCCAACTTGGTTCATAAGGTTTAGAGAAACCAGAGGATATGAGTATTTAAAGAACCAGTATTTTCTGTGTAAGGCACAGTGGAGAAAGCGCAGTTTTTTCCCCCATGAGTATCCACGGGAGATTTTGAATTCTAAGTCAGATTTTGACAGTCGTAGGTAGTTCCTTACCCAACCACCATCTCATTGCCCAGACTGCCAGCTAAGCCCAGATTATATAAATGACTTAAATTTTAGTTCAAGTAAAACACAATTAGGAAAGTAAATCTTCTGGGAAAAAAAATTATATGGTGTATTTCCAAAGTCAAATATCATTTACTTTGGATTATTCACATACTGTTCTCCTTCATTAGTGCAGATCATGAGAGTCTGTGTTCTTTAAAAATAAAGGATTTACACCGTGATTACATACGACTACCTGGTATCTGTCACTAAGACCCTAAATGAATGAAATAGTTCCATATTAATGCAAACTGTATATAAACACAGACTTTGCTGGCAGTGTGCTGTCTTGTATTAGAGCCATGACATTGATAGGTCATTGCTTATGTAAAAAATTTTGTGGAAAAGTTGTTAATAGTTGGGATATTTTAAGATATTATATAATCAAGGCAAGGGTTTTTTTGTGGAGTGTGATGAAGAGGGATGTTCTTGGAAGCAACAAAACCATCCTTATTGTAGTAATCAAAAGATTTATCCTAAATTTGCACTCACAGCTGTTTTGTTGCTTTGATCTTTAGTGCTCATATGCTTATTTTCCATATTAAGCTCTCAGTGATGTACATAATTTTATAGCATGGCCTGGATCTTTAAAACCAAAAGATTAGCTCTCTGATCTATTTGCACTTAGACTTTGTACCTGCACTAACAGAATTTTCCCCTGTTTAAAAACATAACAAACAGCACAGTTTGTCTGAGTTAAGGCAAGGTTACTATTTAATAACATAGTTTCCTGTGATCTGTATTTGGGTGGTGTTAAGAGACATTTGTAAAGGGTATTAGAGTCCTCTGAAGCTAATTATCTGTTGATTTCATACGGCCTAAAAACATGGCGCTGAGTAACTGTGAAGTCATATAGATCCTCAAGTAAAATGATGCATTTTTTTCCCTGCCTCCAGTTCTCTTGCAGCTGGCAAGTGATGCTTTACCAAATGACATGACCTTGGCCCTTGCTTATCTCCTTGCCTTACCGCAGGTAAGTTTCCCCTCACCAAGAGAGGACTTCGTGAATAAACAAAAAACCTACACTGGAGATTTTTCACCCATTAATTGTTCATTATGGGTTTCGGTTCCTTCTGATTGCTCTTATGTGCTGGAAGGACTGTGGTGCCAGTATTCAGAGAGCAGATGCTACAATTTCGGCTGAAGTGTTAATTTCAAAATCTTTTACACGCGTAGGATCTGCCTTTACAGTGTCTTCTGAGTTTTAACGTAGCCCTTTTAAAGTTGAGCTTGAGATGATGTGGTAGAAACTTTGAACTAAAATTCTACAGTGATGACCAGAAATGTAATAGTTTATGATGATTTCGTTAATTTCCTCTCCCGAGTTCATTCTGTCATGTTCCTTTCTAGGTGTTAGATGCTAACAAGTGCTTTGAAAAGCAGGCCCACTCTGCTTTATCGCTGCAGCTGGCCGCATATTATTACAGCCTCCAGATCTACGCCCGCTTGGCTCCATGTTTCAGGGACAAGTGCCATCCTCTTTACAGGGTGAGTCCTCATGGTTTCCACTTGATTAACAAGCAGAGGTAAAGCTTCTCTAAAACAGTTAAAACACGTGTTTACCTCTTTGGAGGGACCGACCTGCTTTGTATCCAGAATGCATTCCCGGTGCCTAACAACCCTTGCCTTTCCTGTGGTGGACGTGGTTGCTTTTCCAGGCATCACTAAGAGGTAGTTTCCAGTGTTTATTGTGAATGCTGATTATTCCCACAACTTTGCTGTCTTTTATATTATTTTGCAAAGTTCTTAGGACAGGTTAAAGTAGGAGGAGAGGAGAAATGGAGAATTGGCTTTTTAATTCACTGGCCAAAAGGAAGATGGCTCCAATTTAGGACAATAGGCAGTGCGGTTCTTGAGCACTGCTGTACTTTGATTTCTTTTAAAACCAGAAATACAAGAGTAGTAGCTGGACAGATGAAATGTTGAAACATGCTATGCCCACTTGCCACCAAGCTCCAGACAGCTTTGATATAACTTTATTGCTGATTTCCAAGCAAAATGCCTAAGCGTGGCCTCAAGTTACATGTGCCATCTTTTGTGGACACAGAAGTGTGACAGATGCCACTAGGAAATCCGAGTTTACCTGTATATACCAGTTTTAATTATCAGCCTTGGGAAATTATCTTTTTTTTTTTTTCTGGAGAATTTTAAGAGAATTGTCACTTTAAGTGTTGATAAGCAAATAGATCAGACTTTCACATCCACTATGGGTACAGATAAAAGGTTCAGATTGTATTGAGGCAGGATTCTTTCTCCCGGGACTTCAGAGTACACTGTAAAAAAGTAATTTTACAATCTAAGTGTGAATGAAAGTTCTAGCTATCTCAGCCGTCCAAAATATAGCTAAGTACATGAAAACATTCCATTTGTGGCAAAAATCTGTGGCTTTCATTCATCACTTTTTCTTTAAAAAGAGTAAGGGTGGTGGGGGCTGGGGGAACCCTCTACAACACAGGTTAATCTCCCAGGGGCTTACTGGTAGACGTGGATTGTCCTCTGGCATAGTTTGATCATGCTGACATTTGGCCAAGAAAGGAATGTTTTCTTCCTTTATTCCAGTTAATAAAAGATGTTAATTATTTTGGGGATTCTGAATTTATTTTTTTGTTTTTGATAGCTGCTGCCGCTTTGTGCAGTTACTTTATTCCATGCTCTAGTAATTTTCCTTTGTTCTGTTTTTTTATCTCAGGTATGTTTTTATATGAAATAAGAAATTGACCTACTGTGCTGTAAGTTGAGGGAAATAAGTGATTATATAGGTGGAAATGTGGCAGGTTTCCTTCTGGAACAGCGTACTTAATGGCTTTCTTACATTCAGTCAGATGGCTGGCAAAGAATGTTCAGGGCATGTTTGCTGGAGTCTGCTTCTGAATACCCTATCTTTCATGAGTGCTGTGTATGTACCCAAGTAACCGCTTACTCGAAAACTCCAAATATGTTGAAACACATTGAAGCTTTACTTCACTCAAAAGCATTGTGCCTTGTTATAAACACAAGTCAGTCATGTCCTCAGAATGTGCTTGACTGAGATTTCTAAGTAGACACCGTGGGAATGGGATCCACCTCTTTTGTTCCCACATCTGTGGTCTCTGTTAAGATCACATTGTGGGCCTAGCACTGTGCTCCACTTGCCATGAATACAGAGGATTGAAAGGCCAGTTGGCTGGGCACCTCGTGTGTGCCATGGACTCTGACCAAGCGTTAAGATGAAAAGACGGATGTGGCTGCCTGAACCCACCACTTACTATAAATGCATAGAAGACAGTTGCGTACTTGGGGATGGGAGTGGCTGCCCAAAAGAACTGTAGACCCATGCGGCCCAGACCCCACATCCATCCTTTCAGGGCCAAAGAGCTTGCTGCAGAGCCACATTGTGGCCCCATCTTCAGCTTCATTTCTTCACAACCTTAAGTAAAGTAGTCCTCTTAAAGGAAAATTCTAGTACAGCATATATTTTTCCTGTTTTCCCCGGTAGTAAATTATTTTGTACCAAAAGTTAAAAGTCCCAAATCACGTACTGTTTGTGAGAGAGGTAAGTTAGGAGAACACCATTACATTCCATCCCAACTTTATATCTGAAAATCCTTTTCCTTCTTCGGGTGCTGCAGTCACTCCATAAGGAACCCCATTTAAAATTTCCACAACTCAACCATGGGAGAGACAAAGTAGAACATTGAAAGCTAAGGTTTAGAAGTACAGGTGCTTCCATCTTGGCTTCTTCTGTGTTCCCAGCGGTTCTTTGCACTTAGTAGAAGTGTGAGCATTTTATTTCCAGGTCCTGTATTTTGTATATTGAGTGCCTCATGTGAAGAACCTAGAGCTTGGCATTCAGTAAGAATAGTAAGACTTGATTCCTGTCCCTTTTTAGCTTTAACCCCAGTTTCAATTTCTGTTTCTTCCTTCCATCTTGTGTCACCCTACTATCACGGCCCTTCAACTCTTGGTCTTGTTCCTGTCACCATTTTCTTATCAAACTATCTTTTCCTTTAAAGATGTCCCTTGGAGCTCTCCTGTCTTGCCCTAGCCCTGGCCTCTGATTCGTGGTTGTTAGACCACTCACCCCCCCACCCCCATGGCATGGTTCCTAACACCTGCTCCCATTCTCCTTTTGGGCCCAGTAGCAGAAGGCCGCTGCTGTTCAGGGTCATTGCTTCCAGAAGCAGCATTAGATCCTAGGTAAAGCCAGTAAAGTCCATGTGACCCAGTGGTGATGCCTCAAAATATGATTTCTAACTTCTCAGCTGCTCCAGACAGAAACAGGTGTGCACTCCAATAGGGTTAAGACAGCACCGGCTCAGGAGCCAGCTCATTTTCCAGGGACTTCCTGGCAACTCGGTGGAAAGCATTGGGTTGGTTGGTAGTCTGAAAGGTGAGCTGAAGAGTTAGAAAGTACCCGTGATTTTTTGTTTTTTTAAACATCAAGATACAAAGAGGTTCTGAAATTCTTCCAGATAGATGTTAATAGGAAGTTAATAGATGTGTGAGTACCTCTCCAGTTGTTTTCTCCTCTCTGTCCCATGTCTTCAAGTTAATTCAGTCTCCATGGTTCCTTCACCTAGACACTGAACAGCCTGGTAAACACCAGCCTGTCTTCATTTTTGTTAGTTTTGTATCTTTTCCGAAACATCTGTCAGGATGGCCTTTCTGAGGTGGAGACCTGGTCATCCAGCCTTCTGCCCTAAATCCCTCTGTGATTTCCTGTTGTCTTGGCAAGGTCTGCACGCCCCCCATGGTCTGGCCTCTGCCTGTTTCTCCAGCTTCATCTTCCTTTGTTCCTGCCATACCAGGCCACTTAAATTTCTCAAATGTCCCCTGTATTCTCTTTCCTTGTCTTTAAACCTGCACTTTTGCCTGAAATGTTTGCTTCTAGAATTTCTTTGCTTAGCTCCTTGGTTCAGGTGTTACCTCACCTGGGCAGGCTTCCTGTCGCCTGCCACTTTTCCCAGTGCTCCCAGGCTGTATCTGGTGCTCTTCCAAGGGCATTTGTACTGCCCTGTACTTACCTCACTCATAGCTCTTAAACACTCTCTCGCTTCAGAGGGGAGGGGGGTGGGGGAATGGGATAGGCTGGTGATGGGTAGTAAGGTATTGCATGGTGCACTGGGTGTTATACGCAACTAATGAATCATCGAACTTTACATCAAAAACCAGGGATGTACTGTATGGTGAATAACATAATATAATAAAAATATTATTATAAAAAAAAACAACACTCTCTTGTTCGGAATTTAAATACTTCTCATCTCACTAGATAATGAGCTATTTGAGGCCAGTGTCTGTGTTGTATTTATTGGTTTTCCCAATGCTTAGAGCAGGATCTGGATAATAAAAGGGAGTAAATAAATGTTCACTGGGTAGATTATTAAAAATTAATGAGTAATTCTGTAGCACATGTGAAATGATTGAATTGTGTGTGTGTGTGTGTGTGTGTGTGCGTGTGCGTGTATTTGCTCAAGTATTTATCAGGTGATTACTTGATGCCAGGTGATATTCTAGATCCTGGGGAAACACGAGTGAACAAAGTACATAAAAACCCTTGCCCTTTCTAGACTTACGTTCCATTGAGGAAAGGATGGCATAACCAAAATAAGTAAATAAAATATATACTCTGTTAAATGGTGATAAGAGCTACGAAAACAAAAAGCAAAGAAGAAGAGTAAGAAGTATGTGTGTGTAGAGTACACTTTAAACAGACTCAGGAAGGACCTCAAGTTGCAGAAGTGACTTTTGGGGAAAGACAAAGGGATGAGTGCAGCACCGTGAAGATAGGAGGGGGAAGAGCGTTCCACACAGAGGGAGCAGCAGTAACAGAGGTACTGAAGCATCATTGTGCCCATCACATGTACTGTGGTATTTTCTCGTGGTTGAGATGATTTTGAAATTTTACCATATAAAACTCAAAGCGTTGAAGAGTTGCCTGCCTCCAGATGAAAAGGACAGAAATGCAATCTGTGACCAGACTTCATTGTGACCAGTAAGGTTTCCTCTGTCTGGATAAGAAGTGTCAAAAGGAGTGTGTGTGTGTGTGTGTGTGTGTGTGTGTGTGTGTGTGTGTGTGTGTTGGGGACTGGGGGGTGGGTAACAGCAAGGGTTGGCTTAGGGACTTGCATATGGGAGTTGTCAGTGGACAGTAGAAAGATCAGACCAACCCTGAAAAGGTATTGGCTCTCTTGAAATGCCTCACACGTTTATTCTGCCCCTTGATCCCTTGAGCAACCCCGTTGTGCAGAAGATAAGACTCCGAGAAATCCAGTGACTCACTCCAGGTTGCTCTGGTGGGAAGTGACATCCTATCACTTAGAGCTTCTGCTTCCAAGCTCTCCCTGCTTTTTGCTTGGACCTGAGCAGTTTCTGGCATCCAGGCTAATGAGTCATTCCCGGCAGGTTGTGCCACTGTGGCTACTGGGTAAATTGAAAACTCCTTCCTGTGATAGGGAAACCCTCAGTGAACTGACTGGCTCTTCCTTTCCCTACCAACCATGATCCTGACACTAGCTCTTTTGAAGTTTATGTTTTAGCTCTTCAGAATTTATCTCTCTCTGAAGTTAACATCCCTTTTCACACCTTTGTGCCTGTGCAGATGTGATTTCCCTGCTTGAAGTGCCTCCGTCTTCTTCCCACTGCCAACATCTAAGTCTGAGCTCCAGAGGGCCCCATGTGGAGCGGTCTCTGCCTCCCAAGCAGACACGGGCCTCTTCCGTGTCCCATTGCTCTCGCATGGACTCCCTGTGAGCGGTTCTTTGTGGTGTTGTAACCGAAGCACAGCTGTCCCCTCTCCAGGTGGTGATTATTTGAGGACACGGACCCCATCTCTCTCTGAATCCCCAGGGCCTCGCCCGCTGTAGCTCCCCAGTGGCTGTCGATTGGCATGGGAGTAACTTCAGGAATCGTTGCAGCTGCCGTGGGTCAGGACAGCCCTCAGACTTGGGTTTTGTGAGCTCCGCCTCGCTTAGATTTGCCAGACTCGGGCATGGGCACCATAGCTGGATGTTGTAAGCACATAGGAGTTGTCCACTGACCACCCAACAGCTCAGTATTCGAGTCTTTCCAGCATCTTCCTTTGCATAAAACAGCATTGCTGAGTTTAGAATTAAATATAATAAACTCCCGATGAATCATCGTAGAAATTGTAATAAAAGTGGTTTCGATTTGTTGCCTACACATAATAGCACTCAGCGGAACTAGCTTTCACTCAATTGTCACTTCACCTTGTTTCTATTTTCAGCCCTCCCATTCTCTCCTCCCACCCCCTGTAGTTCTGAGCTGCGGGAGGATAACTTAGGTAGATTACTAGGTTTGAATAAAAGTACTGATAGATAATGCTAAGTGAAGTAAGTCAAGCAGAGAAAGACAATTATCATATGGTTTCTCTCATCTATGGAACATAAGAACTAGGAAGATCGGTAGGGGAAGAAAGGGATAAAGAAGGGGGGGGTAATCAGAAGGGAGAATGAAGCATGAGAGACTATGGACTCTGAGAAACAAACCAAGGGCTTCAGAGGGGTGGGGGGTGGGGGAATAGGATAGGCTGGTGATGGGTAGTAAGGAGGGCACGTATTGCATGGTGCACTGGGTGTTATACGCAACTAATGAATCATCGAACTTTACATTAGAAACCAGGGATGTACTGTATGGTGACTAACATAATATAATAAAAAAAAACATTAAAAAAAAAAAGTACTGATAGAGTTTGTGGGGTTATTTCTGACAAAAGGCCTGTGTATCCTGATGGGAAGCCCCACCCGGAGCCAGCCAGCCAGCCCAGGCTCCTGGAGCTTTCCTAGCTTATTTTTGGAGCAGCCCACATTGCCTCAACTTTTCTTTTTAGTGACATAGGATAATGATTGACAGACTGTCAGCCGGAGAGAGTTTTCTCTCCTCGTGTTTGTCCTGATTGACTTGTTTTTATATTTAAGAAATAACACACATGTGGCCACAGAACTCAAATGATGAAAATGATATCTGGCAAAAAGTCAGTGTTTCCCTTTTGGTTCCTTCCAGAAATAGTTATGGATATGCATATGTATGTAACAGTTTTTTATGCAAATGTGAGTATACACATTGTTACGTACCCTGATTTTGTTTTCACTTATATCTTACCTTTATCATTATTGTAAACGCATCTCGAAGTGTGATCTTTTCTAGCATTCTTTTTTAAAAGTTTCAGAAGATAAAATCAGTTAAAAATGGAAACATGTCCTTTAGTTTTATATGCTAGAGAAGCAAACCCAGCAGGGGATGAAATTCAAAACTTTATGGTAGACTCTTTCTAAAATGTGGTTTTTTAAGCCACTAATTGAAAATACTAAGTAGAAAATTATCTCAAGCAAATAACAACCCTAGAGGGGAAACACACCACCTGTTTAAAATTTCACAACCAATATTACCAAGAAATAGAGACTATTAAACCGGAATGGATTTATTACTTCTGCTAGTAAGCAGTAGATTAAGTCATCGAGCATTCCGTAGTCATGAATGTTTAGGCATATTTTGTTTTTAGAGGGACTTGACCATATTCTTTAAAGAAATTATATTTTATTCACCCCCTGAAGAACTGCATTGCCAAATTTTGGGGAAAAATTAGAATAATTTAATTCTCCACACTTTCTGTTTTAAATTTTTGATGCCTTTTTATGTTGTTAGTTTTTGTAGCCTGTGATGTTTTGCGGTATCACTTTGAATACTGAATATGGGAGATTTTGAAGCTACCTGTAAAGTCCTTCAAAAGCTTCTTAGAAGCCAAAAGCTTTCATACCCTTGGATCCTGTCATTGAACTTAGTTGGGAAAAGAGAGAGAGCTTTGAATATGCCCTACACACACAAAAACAGCGATTCCAGATGTGAGTTTGGATGTAGAACATTGATGGATACCTGTCAGGAGCATAGGGAGAAAGGGCCTGATGCCGTGGTCAGGGCGCTAGGTGAGAGGCAAGGGGTTTGCCTCGCTTCCTTGCTACCAGACCATAGCCGAGGCTGCGTGGAGGGCAGATTGGCATCTCTGAATCAGGAACCATAGTCTCGTGCACATCACGGGGTTGGTATTAGGGTGAAATGACATTCACGTCAAAGTGCTTAGATACTTGAATGCCATACACTTGGGGGCTGAATGAATGAATGAAATGAAGTTTTGGGGTGAGTAGGGGGGATGCTTTGGAGTATTTTGAGAGAAATTGTAAGCTCAGGGGAAGAACTGTTACTGAAACTTAAATATTGGAAATTATCACAACCGGTGAAGTTCCTTGAGGACGAGCCGGAGGTAGTAATGATGATGGTAAGAGGATAATGTGCATAGAGGGTTAGAACTTACTGCATGCTAATCCATCTAGCCTCATTTAATCTTTATGAAGATTCTATAAAGAAGAAATGGCTTCAATTTTAATGATGGAAAACCTGAAGTTCAGGGAGAAGAACCAGTAATCAAGGTATTTAATGCCAGTTCCTGTGCTTTTTACCCATAACTGATTTTCCTTTTTCTTAGAAGCCTTTGCGAGTTGTCCCTTCTCATTATTTTTGTGTTTTACACAATAAATTGAAGTTTTGAAAACTTTCTGTACATTTAACAAATATTTGATGATCCATAAATTTGAAGACACTTAGAAACCTATCATCAAAGAATTAATCAGCTGCTCTTAGTCACCACCTTATTAGGACAGAATTTTAAAACCAGGTATATTTATGTCAAGGGGTTGAACAGAAAATGGTATTCTAAAGTCTCTCCGTTGTCATTAGAGAAGAAAAAATGAAAGATTTGCAGATACAGCTTGAATCAGATTTTAGTTGGATACCCATCATTATGTGTCCTCTATGGTCGTTTGTATTTATACTTGCGTATATATGTATAAAAGGGATGACAGGGAGAATGTACATGTGTATGTAAAAAAAAAAAAAAAGCCAATCTGGTTGTAATATAGAATGACAGCATTAAACCCGTCAGTGAAAGTTGATCGTTTGTAAAAGGACTCTAATGCCAAGCCTTAGTTACATTTGGTGGGAGCTCTGCGTATTACGGGGCATGTCAAGATCCTTATAATTTCAGGGGGCGCCTGGGTGGCTCAGTTGGTTAAATGTCTGCCTTTGGCTCAGGTCATGATCTCATGGTCCTGGGATCAAGCCCTGCATTGGCCTCCCTGCTCAGCGGGGAGTCTGCTTCTCTCTCTCCATCTGCCTCTCCCCCTGCTTGTGCTCTCTCTCTCTCTCATACTCTCTTTCTTTCTCTCTCTCAAATAAAATCTGTAAAAAAAAAAAAATCCTTAAAATTTCAAGAGCTACCCCTTCCTTGTTGACCAAATATAAAAGGATGGTTTTGGGGGAGCATTGTGCTTGGGAGTCACTATAGGCCACCGTGCCACTTAACCCAGCGGCCTTGTCAAATGTCTCACCTCCTTATGCGTCTCTAAAACAGATGATACAAGTAGAGTCTGGTCCCACAGAATTGTTAGTGTTAGATGAGATTCAGTTCATGTATGTTTAGTACTATGCCTATCTCCACATCAAAGACTAAAGTATTAGGTATTTGTTCTTAAATATTTCTTAGTAAAGTGAACACATTTGATGTATAAAGAGTATGAAATAAAAAATACAGAGGGGCTAGATAATTTCTGTTTAGTAAAGGAAAAGAGATTAAAGTTGTTTAAACTGTGTAAGAATGTATTGGCTTTAATTCATTGGTCTAAGGTTGTAATTTTAGCAGAGATCTGCTCTGAAGATTTAGTGGAGGCATACATGAGAAAAAATGTGGAACTTCCCCAGTTCCGCACCTGGAGGGATTTCCAAGGATTTATTTTATTTTCATGACTGAGTTCCTATACATTCACAGGATTTTAGCCTTAGAAAGGGGACCATCTGGTGATGTTCCTTTGTTTTACATCTGAAGAAACCGAGCTCCTGAAGAGTCAAGAGAGGGGATCCCGCTCTTGACTCCCTCTATGGAGTTCCCATCACTCTTGTTCTGTGACCCTGTCATGGTGCTTATATTCAGAAGCCTTCTCTAGGCTGCTTCTGTGTGTGTCTTTGTCTGTCACTACTTTTTAATTCCTTGAGCGTAAGCTCTGGGTCCAATTTGCTTTCTTAGAATGATGGAGAAAAGAGTACTTTAAAATACCTTATTTTACTTGTGCCCATAACAAAACATGAGGAGCGTTTACCTCCTATAGGTGAGGAAACAGATAGGAAATAACTTGCCCCAAATTGCATCCCTCCTGAGTGAGGGAACTGGAATACACAGTACTACTCACTGAAAAGCCACTACTGCTGTTGACTATGCTTCCCTTTTACCCCCTACCTGATTTGTGCAGGAGACTCTACTGTGCTCTGGAAAAGACAAATTCATGAAGTATACCTAGTCTCTGCCATAATTTAATAAGCTATAATTTAATATTTATGAGAAAAAGCAATGTAAAGTAAATCGTATAGTGGAGGTACAATTAAAGTGTGTGCCTTTGAGGAAATCCCATAATCCCTTTCATTTTCAGAATACCTGCTTCATGCCAGGACTTGGTTTGTACATTTTATATGTATTGTCTCTGGGGCGTCACACAACCACGCAGGCTGCGTTTTACTGCCATTTTGTAGATGGCACAATTGAGTTTGTAGTTGTTCAGTAACTTAGCACGAGGTCATCCAGTGAGTACATTCTATGTGTCCATGCTGATTTCACTATGCCGTGTCATTTTCTTCATTGGCAAATAAATGAAAATGAAGGTTGTATGTGGAGACTGGAAACTTCCTGTGGGATGAAGAAATGCCCACATAAATGTTAATAGTAGTAAGTATGCTCATTATTGCTTTGTGTTGTCATTTTGGAGCTCTGTCCTCTACTGGGTCTTGGAATTTTTCCATAAATTATATCAAAATATGAAGAAAATAGAAATGAGAAGGTGTTATATAGTTGAGGTCAAATGAACAGTGTGGCCACTGTCCCCATACAGGTACCAAATCCCTGAGATGCCAGACAACAAAAGGTAAAACCTGAACGTGGAGAAAACCTGTGGGAAACCCTTGAGAAGAATGGAGGTGGTGGGCTTCATGAGCAGGGTGGGAAGCAACAGCCTGGTAGAGAGGGGCTCGGAGTCCCGCCCAGAGATGGGCTGCATGGTTCTAGCCTCTCCTTCCCAGCACATTGGGCAACTGCAGACTGAGGGCTTCGATCTGAAACTATGGGGTCAGTGTGACTATGGAAATAAGCCGTCCTCCGTGGTGGTGAACATGGGTTTGCTGCTGGAGTGCAGAACTGCGCTGCAAGGCGCTCTGTGAAAGGACAGCTGCAGAAGAGCTCTCCCGCTGCCCTGAAACACTGCTCATTGCATATTTGCTCTTACTCTCTCTCCTACTGGGGAGAAACATGCTAACCAGATGAGGTGTGAGGAAACAGGCGACAGTGGTGCCCTCCCTGGGGGCAGAGCAGGTGTAGACGGGCTGGCTGGCCCTGGAGTGGTGGCCCCGTACCACGTAACTTCAGGGCTGGTTCAGCCCACGGTGTATGATTCAGGGTGCTGCCTGAGGGTTCAGTCAGTAAGCAGAAAAGGGGCGGGGGTGAATGTCAGCTGTAGAGGTGGCACTGGGAGCTGAGGCGTGGGATCCCCTTTGCCTAAATCCATGGTCAGAAATACCACCCGTGCGGGCTCATCACTTCTAATGGCAGTTAGATTTGCTTCTTTCACACCACCTTTCTGTCAGGTCTTAGCTACGAAGGCCTTAGCACCTATTGTACCCTTTACTGGTTTTTGCTGGTGTGTTTACTGCTGATACCTGAGTAGTTAGTCTGGGCATTAACTCTTCCAAGAAGACATCGTGAAGAGAGACTTGCCCACGTCCCGCTCGTCTGTCTTCCCATAGCACTCCATCCTTACTTGTATCACACCATTTTACAACTGCTTGATTGTCTCTCCAGATAAATTGCATTCCTGGAGGAAAGGGTCACATCTTCTTAGTACATCACCTGGCACAAAATAGGTGCACAAGAAATATTTGCTAAACGAAGGAAAGCTGGTCTTGTAGCTTGCTTTGGAGAGGTGGCTTTCAATCCCAGGTCTTTTGACTTGAGATACCCTTGATCTGTGTTTTTTGCAGTAAGACTGAGTGTATGCAAGTAATAGGGAAAAAACATTGACTTTTTCCTCAAATCTACCTCCTGGAACCCAAGAAGATTTCCTTAATTGGTTCTTATCGGTACTCCCAGATTGTTCTGTAATAAGATCAAGAGAGAAATGTCAGGCTAGGTTTGGTAATATAGACTCGACATTGACAGATCTCCTGTTTAGCTCAGAGTAATGGCTTACACATTAGAAATGCTGACAGCTTACTATAATTAGGTGTGTTTCTGGAGTTTTTTCCTAATTTGCTTATTTTAAAATATAAACCATGTCTTCCCAGGAATTGGGAGTGATTGGGTTACTGTTGTTCAAGTATCAGGCTCCCTGTTAAATATTCCAAAATCATGGCTGAGCTGCTATTGCTTCATTGACACCCAGACCAACTTTAATGTAAATAAATGTGGCCAGTTAATCACTTCTTTTTCTATCCTGTCAACTCTTGGATTCTGAGTTCTGTTTTATTTGGATAATTTTATTGTTGTTAGAGAAGCTGTTGAGAATTATAGAACAATATTCCATTGAGCCCCCAATTGAGCAGAGTAGAAATTGGTTGGGTGCTCTCTTATACAACTAGAAGTGTTTTATGATTTCAGGAACAGGGATGGGTTTCTTCCTAACTTATCCCTGGAGAAAACACTCTTCTACTTAGCTGTCTAGGTGTTTATAATGGCATTATTTGAACTGCTGCTTTGTTATTGAGATGATCCAAAGAAAATTTATCCAGGAGCAATGATGACTAAAATTACTTCCAGGGTGAATTATAAATGATCAGGTAATTAGGGAATCAGTCTAATGTAGGATGATGGTAGTTGAAAAAGCAAGTGTATATTATTTTTTAACCGGTTGGAGATTTTTAAGGAAGAA
This sequence comes from Ursus maritimus, assembly GCF_017311325.1. Lineage (NCBI taxonomy): Eukaryota > Metazoa > Chordata > Mammalia > Carnivora > Ursidae > Ursus > Ursus maritimus. The sequence continues at coordinate 11,224,506 of NW_024426774.1, read as the reverse complement.
CAGAGCAGGAGTCCAGAAACCTTCTTCCAGACTCAGTTCTGTGTCTTGTCTTTGTGGTCTGCAAAGTAAACCACCTCTGCCCTTGATTGTTCAGGGTGGTTGTGAGCCTTGATTAAACAGCAGCAGGGGAAGAGCCAAACACCGCCCTGTAGACATGGTCTTCTTGTTGTTACTTTGTTCTGTTTTTGTTGTTGCTCTGTTTGTTACAGGCTGATCCCAAAATGCTAATCAAGATGGTCACCAGGCATGTGACTCGATATGGACATGAAGCCTGGCCGGAGGACCTGGTGTCACTGACCAAGCAGTTGCACTACTACAATGAACGTCTCCTGGATTTCACTCAGGCTCAGATCCTTCAGGGCCTTCGGAAGGGTGTGGACGTGCAGCGGTTTACTGCAGATGACCAGTACAAAAGGGAAACTATCCTTGGTTTAGCAGAGTAAGGGATACTTTGTCTCATAAAGGGATGGATTTAAAATATAAAAGAGAGGTGCCTGGGTGGCTCAGTCAGTTAAGCATCCGACTCTTGATTTCAGCTCAAGTCATGAGATCGAGCCCCACATCGGGCTCCACGCCCAGCAGGGAGTCTGCTTGAGATTCTCTCCCCCTCCCCCTCCCCTTCTCCAGCCTCTCTCTCTCTCTCTCCCTCTCTAATTTTTCTTTGTGGGTATGGAATGCCCCTTGGTTTTAATACTGGTCTCCATTTTTTTAGTTTAGATCAAATGAGAAGTACTTACATGTCAGAAGGTGGAGAAAGTGGGGGTGGGGTAGAAAACACAAATTAAAAAAAAAAAAGGTGGGAAAGTGTGTTCACCTGCAATGGTTATTAAGTAGAGTTGTTTTGTTTTTAACACCACAGTTTGTGGAGTGCTTACCATGCACAAGGAGCTGTGTTAGGTGCTCTGTAAACTATTTTATAAATATTGTTTAATCCTCAAAGATAACCCTATGACATAAAATGCCATCCCCATTTTATAGCTGAAGAACACGAGACTTCACAGTGTTGAGTAACTGGCCAAGTTTACGTGGGTGGTAGGATCATCACTGGAACATTGACCTTGACCTCTCACATAACAAAGCCATCCCACGTTCACAGTGCCCCATGGCTGCCCCATCCTGCCTCTTGTGTTCCCAGGGAAGCACTGGCATACAGTTCAGTCAAGGCTTCCAGCCTTTGAAACTAAGTTAAATTGTGCCTACATTTAATGGTTATTCTTCCCTCCTCGTACATTACTTTAAAAAAACAAAGATAGCCCTGCTTATTGAAGTGATATATGCTATTTTTCATTATTACTATTTAAATCTTTAAGAAAGTGGAAAGGAGCCTTGGCCCTCTGTAATAAGTTTATAGTAGCCCAAGCTTCTTTCCTACCAGAAGACACCCCAAATTCTCTTCAGAGTAAGGCAGGGAATAGAGAGATCAAAGAAAAGATAGAACAGTCTGTCACAGGATTTAGTTAATTAAGAGAACTATGGAATCGCTTTTTCTAACCCCCCTCTGTTCTCCTGGAGATTAATAATTTCATAGAGTCATTTAATGTCTAATTGGAAAGTGACCAAAGAGGTCATTGAATCCAACCTGCTCACTTTTGGAAGAGGAATCTGAGAATCAGCTTGAAAGAGTTGTTCAGGGTCACACAGCCAGGGTGGTGAGCCTTGGCTCCCCATTGCCAAGTCCAATGGGCTTTTCCTCTGGGCATTTGGTAATCCTTGGTGCCATGCTCATGGTTTCATAGAAGAGGGTTACTATATAGAATAAAGGTTACAAGGCACATCTTAACATCATCTGTTACGTTTTGCTAGGGTTATTGTCCTTGATTTTCTTTTTTAAATATCCAGCTAACGTATGCTATCTGAAGTATGTCCTGGAGGACAAATACCTGCTTTTGACAAACATATAATGGAATCTTCTCCACAGTTCATTAGAAAGATATATGACAGCCTTTGAATGGCTTGTTTCAAATGTCTGAGTGTCCATGGCATCTCTGAGCTAGCAGTTCTGATTTGGAGATGGGAGTTCGGCATCTTATATACAAGCATCCAGGAAGCACCTGCTTCCTCCTGTTCCGCAGCTCTACCTTCAGTCATACACAATGCGGCCATCCTTCATTTTCTTACTAATTGTGTATCCATTTTAATAGCATTTGTATTCTGTAAGTGCAGTGCAGCTGTCCTTCGTTGCCTGTGTATCTTACATGATAGGTTGGCAGTGGTCAGTCAGGGTAACCTTGAAGAGGGCACAACATAGCTTGGTTTCTTCCCACCTTTATCAGGTGATAATCGTATCCATACCTGCTGAGCACGTTTGTGTTGTCAGGCAATGTCTCAGACTCCCCTAACAGAAAGAATGACTTGCTATCCTCAGGGATTTCTCATTCCATCATGGGGACGTGTGGGTACTCATTAAATACCTTAAGAATTTTTTAATTGACAATGCTCTATTAATTCTTGCAGTGACAGACTTATTCCACCCCTGGGCCTCCTTTTTATAGTCCATGAGCAAAGAATGGTTTTTACATTTATAAAGGTTTGTGGAAAAACCAGAATAAAAAAATAAGAGTTTGCTACAGAGACTGTATGTATGGCAGCGAAGCCTGAAATATTTATTAACTTGCTGTTTAGAGAAAAGGTTTCGCACCTCCTGGCTAATCAAACATATAAGCAACTGTCCTGGTTTTCTTTGCTAGGGTGCATGTAGTCTTAGCAGCATTACTTAATAAGAACAGAGATTTCATTTCTGTGCCTGTGATTTTGTCCACCAACCCTCCAACCAAGAATTTGTTGTTTGGGGCTATAGGGGTCCAATAATAGTCTTTCCAGAATGGCTTTAATGTGGGCACCCTGGCCCACATTATATATATCAAGAATTCTTGATAGATCTAGAGGGCCTCAGGTCTGGTGCCCCATCCCCAGGCTTAAACCTCCCACTGGCTCTCCATTGCTGAAGGGTAAGGTGCAGGCCCCTTGGCCGACCTCCCCTCTGCCTTCTCTCTCGGAACTACCTTGCCTCTGTTTCGCTTGTTTATCCTCCAGACTTCAGCTCAGATCGGTCGCTCTCTCATCTCTGCTGTCAGTATTTGAAGGCCTTTCTGGTGGCACTCCCCACCTCGTATTTAATTGTTGGTTCACATTTCAACTTCCTCCACGAGGGCTGTGAGTTCCTCAAGAAGTATCTTGTTTGTCTTTATGTCCTAAGCAACCAGCACAGTACGCGACCCTAGAAAACGTGAACGTTTGTTGAGTGATGAACTCTGCTTTCTCAGTTATATGGCTGCAGGGCAGGGATGCATTTCCTTTGCACTGTTTTTTGACTGTAGGCTGTGGTGTCTAGACCAGAATTTTTTCGCTCTATGTACGTTTTGAACTGGATAATGCCTTGTGGGAGAGCCGTTCTGGGCATTGTAGGATGGTCGGCACATCCCTGTCCTCCACCCACTGGATGCTCGTAGCACTCTCCTCTTCCTCTCCCGCCGTGATAATCAGACACTGGCAGATGTCCCTGGGGGGATGGAATCCTCGTCGGTAAGAACGACTGGTCTAGACCGTTCCTTGGTCAGTTGCAATGCACCACACTGAAAACCGAGCACTAGAATTCCTTGGAAGTACTTGTCCTGAATGACTGTGAAATGTTTTATTAAGGACTGTGCCGACTGCACCCCTCGCAGCTGGAGAGAGTCCTAATGAACATTTTCTTTGCTGATTAAGGTAATGTGTTTCTCTTCTCTCCCTTCCCTGTGGCTGACGGACATTCTTGAAGAACACTTGAGGAAAACGTCTACAGCATTGCTCTTTCTCTGGCACAGCGTTACACTGTCTCCCGCTGGGAGGTTCTTATGACCCATTTGGAGTTCCTGTTCACCGACAGTGGGTAAGCACACGATTCGTATGTACGTTTATTGCCATGTCTGCTTTTTCAGATTCCATTTTAGAAGGATCTTGAAGTCGTAAAGTACCTTTCACCTTTCCTTTTGAGCTATAGTAAACCGACATTCGGACATTCTGTCTTTATCTGTTTCTGATACACATTTCAGTATTCCAACAGTAGGTTATTACTTTTTGCCTTTTGTTAATAATAGTTCTGAGTTACATTAATACTCGTGCATTTATTCAGAGGTTTATTTTATTGAGAATCTGCTGCGTACAAGAAACGGTGTCACACACTTGGGTTGTAATAGTGAGCAAAAACAGGCATCCCAGATGTCTTGGAACCTGTAGTCTAGTGTGGGAGACAGACTATCATTGAATAACGACAGACAAATGTGACCACAGAAGACAGCCCAAGTAGGGGATTTGGCATAGTTAGAGAAGACTTTCCTGAAGAAATAATGCTGGAGCTGAGATCTAAATATTGCAGCACAATTATGTGCCCTACAATGAGAAGGAAACCATTTTCTAGGGAGACGAAACAGGTAAGTGCTAACGCCTTTTGACAGGAAGTAGCATGATGCACGTGAGGGCCTGACAGGTGGACAGTGTGGCTGAGGTCCAGAGAGTCAGGGGAGCACAGTGTGAGATGGCGCCATGGAGAAGCCTAGAAGCCAGGCCATGGGTAAGACTGCAGGCCTCTCACTCGAGTCATAGGAAACTATTGAAGGATTTCATAAAAGAAAGGGAGGTAATAGGATCAGGTCTACATTTTGATAGGCTCACTTTGGCTCCCATGTTGAGAAAAACTTTTAGGGAGACCAGTTCAGGCATAAAGAGACCAGTTAGGGAGCCATTAGAGTAATAGACTGTGACAGGAGACCATAACTTTAGAGTAGGGATTTGAAAGTCTAGAGGGAGAGATGAGAATGACTTTCAGAGATATCTAGAAGGTGAAATGGTTAGTACTAAATGAATCGATTGATAAGGACAAACTAGAAAGGAATTCAGTGAGAGCGGAAGGGTCAAGATCAGCTCCAGGATCTTACTGGGTCTGCCTGTTGGGTGAGACAGGTAGCCCTACTTACGGATAAGACATTTTGAAGGGAGTGTGAGGAAAAGGCAAGGAACTGGGGGAAGTTACACACATTGAAATGCCCAAGAGGAAAGGTCATGCAGACAGCAGATCCCACTGCTCTGGAATTCAAAAGAGGAGGAGGAGCTGGAAATACTAATTTGGGAGTTACATGCAGATAGATGAGAAATGAGCTATGTTGTGGGTGCACTTTGGCAAAGAATATGGAATGAGAAAGGAGAGAGACTTAAGACACCCTTGAGGACCTTTCACCATCAATGGCAGATGAAGGGCTACCAGCAAAAGGGACAGGAGAGTGCAGCCGAGAGGTAGGACGACAGAAATGGGCATCTGTGTGCTGGGGGAGCTGTGGGAAGAAAGAGTTTAAGGAAAGGGAGGGAGTACTGAGTGGGGCCAAATCCTGCTGAACAGTCAAGAGTTGCTTATAGTTCAGCATTTTTAAGTTTTATTAAATCTTTAAACTGTTAGCATCTACGTTTTAAGTATTTATGAAGTCGCCACATGGGTGATAGTGTTATCTATGATAAATATTGCACTGACTTCACCATTTTTGAAGCACAGTAATATGTTCAAATAAATGTTTCTTATGCATATTGGCATTTAAAGAATACCTTGCCATTTTATTAAATATCGTTTTCCTTTCATTGAATGTTACATAAAAGGCTGTCATATCTGTACAGGCAGGATGCTCCATTGGTCTCTGAATGTATTATAAATTATCAGGCAATCTAGTAATGTGCAAGACTGTTCGCAGCATGTCATTGTACCTGAGAGCAGTGTGATTATGCAGACGTGCAGCTATTACAAAAGCAGGAAGTCATTACCTCCTGACGTCATTACTTGTGAGTGACACAACACCTGATACTGATTTAGAAGTGGTGTTTCGTGCTCTCGTTCTTTACTTAAAAGATGTAGTTTGCCTCACTCTTTAATCAGACTCGGTAGCATAGGTGTTTGAAACCAGCCGTGTTAATCCAGTAGAAATTGCCCAATATTCACTTGTTGAGTCCAATGCCTTTGGGAAGGTAATGGATCAGAGTTATAAGAAAAATAACGTTCTTTTCCTGAAGATTTTGTTTTCCTAACCCCTTAAAAAGCCATTTTCCCCACCAAGTGGAGTTCCCTATATTTTCCATGCTCTTTCCTGTTGGGTGAATTCAGGGATGTCCCCTGTCTCAGCACATGGCCAGGTAGGCGCGCACTGACAGTCTCGGGGGAGGCAGGGCGTGCGACCGAGCATAAGCCTTCAGATCCGGATCGCTAGATGAAATCCGACTGTCTCTCTCTGGCTGTGTGGCCCTGCGCAAGGTAATTCAATTCTCTGAAACTCATTTTCCTTAACTCTAAGGTGTAATAAAAATTAAATGACTTCACGGTAAAGTAGCAAACGTGCGTTCCCTTCACAAGATTGGTGCTTCATTAATGTCGTTACTCCTGCAGTTTCACTCCTGCAAGAAACAGATAATCGTCGTAAACACCCGTACTTGAATTTGCCCCCTAATTTTTCCTCAGTTTTTTTCTTCTTGGTAGTGTTGAGCGTCCGTGATGGCTTCGAGTGGTCCCGTGTGCCTGGCGCCCGTTGCAGCTCACCCGGCTCCTGCTCCGCTGGGGCTTGCTCGGCGGCCCGCGCTCAGGGCTGACGCATCACTCCTTGCCACTGAGTAGCCAACATCACTTCCGGGCTGTTCCGGACGCGTTGGTGGATCTTAAGACATCACTAACTACCAGTGTACTTGTGGCTTAGCGTGAGGGCATGGGTTTTGGAGTCTGGCCACATTTCAAGGTCCAGATCTGCTGCCCCCAACCCCAACCACGTAGCCATGAGCAAGTCTCTTAATCGCCTTGAGTCACTGTTTGCTTAGTTATCCGACCTTTACGCTTACCTTGTAAGGTATAAAGCTTAGAGAAAATCTGTGGGGGTTATATAGGGAGGTGGCTCTGGGATACTGTTGCATTATTCCTGTCACTGTTCCGTCAATTCTGCTGACTCTGAGCATCTTTCAGTGTTGGACACAAGGTCATTTTTGAAATACCAGAGGCTGCTTCAGAATAGTACATTTGTTCATTTATTAAATATTTTTATTTTTATAGTGTCTTACTATTCTAAGCTTAGGTTTAAGTGCTGGGTAAGACTCAGCATTACCCTCACAGAGCTTATATTCTAATAGGGGAGGCCCCCCCCAAACACACACACACACACACACACACACACACACACACACACACACACATAAATAGCCAAAACATAACTTGCTAGTCATGGTAAGTACCATAGAGGAAATGCACAAGGAGCAGATAGCAGTCTAGGCAGAGGGTTCTGGGGCAGGAAATGTCTTCGTATTTTTGAATAGCTACAGGAAGACCATTGTGGCCAGAGCCTATGGCACCTGTGAGCACAGGAGAACTAGACAGAGGCCAGAACTACCTTTGACGTTCATCCTTGGTGACGCCCTGCATTTTCCCCCTTATCTAAACAACAGATTGGAAGGCCACGCATCCCGCACTTTCAGTTCACTCTGACAGCCAGCCACCTTTTAGTCACCCGGGTGATTACCCAAGTGATTTAGCTTGGGTGTCCGAGATCATGATAGCATCTTCTTCTCTCTCAGTTGGTTTAGTACTGTCTCCTTTAGACCCATGGCAAGGGCCCCTGGTCGCAGGGCATCTTTGCACTGCTGCTTTCCACGGTCAGTTTCATATTCTCTGGTAGGATTCTTTTGGTCTCAGGTACAAGGATGAGCAAGGGCAAGTTATAGCTGTGGGCAGATGAATACACTGTAAGGTGTCTGCCTTTTTCTGAATTGAAACAGAAGACACGCAGGACCTGTGCCCCAGGGTTGGTGCTGCTGAGAGCAGGGATTGTGTCCAGAGAGCCACATTGTAACGGATGCTGAATTCTGGCCTTCTCTCCTGTCTCGTCCTTCCTTAAGGAAGCCTGGCATAGTTGAGGAGGTAGTATGAGTATACTTAGTATGGAGTGGGGGTTTAAGATAGCTCAGCTTGTTCAAAGTAGGTCGTAACATTGAAAATTAAGATGAAATAAAAACTCAGGACCAGGGAAAAAGGTCTTGGAAAAAAATTTTTTTTTGTTAGAGTATAATATGAGACTATATACACCAATCAGAATTTGAGGGGTTGGAATTGTCACTTATAGAGAAGACAAAGAGTGTCCTCATGGCTTGCCCCATCATACTCAGAGGGGTGGCTCAGTCGGTTAAGCATCTGACTGTTGGTTTCAGCCCAGGTCATAATCTCAGGTTGTGAGATTGAGCCCCACATGGGCTTGGTGCTGAGTGTGGAGCCTGCTTAAGATTCTCTCCCTCTCCCTCTGCCCTTCCTCTCTTTGTCTGTCTCTCTACCTCTCTAAAACAAAACAATACAAAACAAAACAAAAACTTAAATAAAAAAAATATAAAACATTCTGCAAAGAATGTCACCGAGTATTCGTATGACAAGAAATAGACAGAGATACTCATTATGGGCCATCCCATCAACTGTGTAGGTGAACTGGGAAAGTTAGATTCTGTTTTTCAGTTAGCAAAGACACTTGGCCAAAATGTTGGCAAAACTGAAAAATGCCATGATTATTTTGACCTCATTTTGTCTTTAGTCACATGTTCCGCTGTCAGGCAGCATTGCAGATGAAGTCAGCCACACTGAGTTCATTCTGAGGCTTTTGTGTGGTGAATACCTTGGATTTTTTCCCTCATGTCAGAGGGAAACTTCGAGGGTAGAATTGTCTCTTTCTACAGGCATCTCTGGGGCAACCCCGTTCACCCATGATTGTGGTCATTAATTTGGACCCATATGTCTTTAAACTTTTAGGATTAGTCTTTGGGGGAAATACCTGTTAGTTGCTACATATGGATTCTGTGAAGTCCTACCCCCATCCCTTTCTCTCCACCTTTCCCATTCGCCCTTTCCCTTCTCCTACCCCACTGTCCTTCCTCCTCCTCCTCTCCTCAGTATTTTTAAGTCAGGTAATGGAACTGTTATCAATCTCAGACTGAATAAAGAAAAATGTGTTTAAATAAATTTGTTTTCCTATACAAATATAAGTTCTTTCAATACATGCTGTTCTTGAATTACATTTTCGGGTGATTGACAACTCGAAGCCATTACAGAACACTAATCAAGGGATTAGTGCTCATAATTTATTCCTTGTGCATTGGGTACAACTAATGCTAGTTTCTTCCTGTAGTTAATCTCTGAAAGTTAAATATGCACTATATTATATAAGCTGCTTTATAGCTAAAACTTGGCTCAAGAAAAAGCACTTAGACAGTTTTTAAGGGTAATCATTAATTTGATTAGTGAAAACTCCATAGTGGTTTCACGATATTTCTTCCTACTTTCTTGAATATGGGTTCTTTGGAGTTGTTTTCTAAGCAGAGATTTCATTTCTTGTTCCAAAGGGAAGATAACAGCTTCTTTCAATGGAAACTATTAAAATGGGTTATTGATTACTGGCATCTATAAAAGATCGTAGCACATTGTAATTTACTGAGGAGGGAGGTTTTGGTATTTATCATGTGTCAGTAAAGGTATTCCAGTATCTGTCTTGACAAGATAATTAGGTAAAATTGTACATCGGGCAAACTGAATTGTAGGCACGGAAGAATAAGTGGGTGGGCAAGGGGGAAAGTAATGCTGATTGAGAGAGACTATATTCAGAATGAAGCCAAACACCAGTGAACTAAAACTGTGATGCCTTAGTCACTGTCCATTTTGTAGATGAGACTGTCTTGAGTATTCTGTTTATCTGGGTGTTAGGAATGAAGTGTGACAGGAGGACTCTTTCAGAGTAATGCTGCTGAGAGAGAGAACTAATGTCTGTGTTACAGAAAAAAAATGCTGTTTTTGAAATGGTAGTGCAGGCACTTGACCTTCGTCAGTCGATGGCCGCTTTGTGATAAGCTGAGCAGGTGCACACGGGGTCCAAACAGATGTGGACCCTTGGTCCTCGGCGAGTCGCTTAACCTCTCTGATGGCAGTTTCTCCTCTGTAGGTTGCTAATAACTTAGATTTAGCTTCCCTTGCATAGTAATCAGCATAATAAGTGCACGTGTATTCTCCGCTTCCATCAGGCGTGCCGTTCTGCCTACAAATCTTTGTTAGTACGAACCATCTTAATGGGGTTACGTGGTTTCTTATTTACTTTTTCAGACTTCATTTTGCAAATTATGCAGAAATTTAAGAAATTCTGTGAATCACTTTTGCACACCACTGCGCGTACAGTATCTTTCAGAGATGACATTGCATACTTCGAATAGTGATAGTATCAAGCATATTTGCTGACCAGCCATTCATTTATAGTCCGTGTTTCTTGCACAGACCTCGTGCTTTCTTGTCTTGAAACCTCTATTATATTATTTTCGCTTCACTCCTGTTTACAATGGCAAGCTCAAGTGCTTCCTTCATGAAGCCTTTTGTTAACATTGATAGCCACCTCCTCTGAAGTCACAGCGCGAGTGATCCTCCTCTTAATGGGACTAGGACTGTGTGACCTTTGTCCGCCCACACCGTAGTGTTGTATTGTTGTTTCACGCTAAGTATTATAGCTCAGCTAGATTTTCAGACCACTGGATGAGAGCTCTAGCTTCATGCCCTCCCCAGTGCCGAGCACAGTGCCTGGTCCGTAGAGGACACTGAAGTTTTTGTTCATCTACCCATCTGTTTGGCATTCATAAGACACATGTTGAATGTTTCCTTTTTCCCCTCACACTCATGCTTGGAACTGAGAAACTGAAGATCAAGAAGATGTTGTATCATCTTTGCCATCAAGTGAGATATAGTCTAGTAAGGGAGACATACAAGGTAATGAAAAACTAAAGCATGTTATGAGTATCAGAATAGAAGGATGCTCAGAGGAGGCAGCCGGGAACATTTTTATAGAGCAGGGACGTTTTTATAGATAGGGATATTTTTGTAGATGTTCGAATTGTGTCTTAGCAGAAAAACAGGATTTCTCTTGAAGTGACAGGTAAAAGAGCTTTTTAAAAAATTACTTGATATTTTCACTTTGTGGAGTGCTGCTGTTATCCCAAGTATTATCACACACTCGTAAAAACTTTAAAACATAATTTGTATTAACTTTATCCCCATAAACCAAAAACATGTCTTAGCATTTTCTAAAAATAGGCATTCCAATAAATAGGGTATCATATTTCAGAGGGGTTTCTTTTCAGCCATAAGAAATCTACCTTGGATACTGCCAGAAGTCTCACTAGCTGCCCCCACATATGTTGTTTGCCACTGCTAAGAGCCCTGGAAACTGGGCATTTCGAGGAATGCTGAGGGCTGCCTGAAGGATTCTGAAAATTAGAGTTTGAAACTTAATTCTGCATGGGGCATCGGGGTTACACTGGACTGGAGGCATGTTCTGTCCAGGGTGAAGCCAAGACTAAAATTAAGTCTTCCCCCCAAATAAAAACTGATCAACCAAACAAAATTCCTTAATTTTTTTTTCAATAGTTTAAATCTAAGTGACCTTTTTTTATTACGGTATAAAGACATCTAAGTCAGGATGAAAAGATCAAGATCCGTGTTTTATTCAAATGGCATTCATTAATTCAAGTGAAAGCACACATATCTGTTCTTTCCTATTTTAATTCTGTTTGAACACAGTATCAAATCAGGGTCTCTTGGATATAAAACTTACATGCCTCAGAGTTGGAGCTGTTTCTTCCCCTTGCCATTTCCTAAATTCCTGAAATAATAAGGTTAGTTACCATTCTATAATGAAGCTCAGATTTTAAATGTTTCTTGTGATATGAATAAAAAGTGGATCATGGAGGTGGACAAGTCTGGGTTCATTTCCTGGCTGGGATGCGTTGGGGGACTCTCCCATTGGAAGGAATGGGAAGTCATGCCTACTAAACAGGGTTGCTGTGAGCCACGTGAGATAACATGAAAATTGTATAATAGCAGGCGTCTAACACGTCTCTTTCCCTTTAATGTAAACTGCATGCGTCCTCGTGGTTTACTGAATTTGATTGGCAGGAGGAAGGGACTTTGTAAGGAGCAACCTTCCTTCTTCGGTATTTAAAAAAAAAAAAAAAGAGCACATTGTTTAATAAAGGGACCAAATCTTAACACAATTTCTTTGTCCCTAATTTCAGTTTGTCCACAGTAGAAATTGAAAATCGAGCCCAAGCCCTTCATCTCTTTGAGACTTTGAAGACTGATCCAGAAGCCTTTCACAAGCACATGGTCAAGTATATTTACCCCACGATTGGTGGCTTTGATCACGAAAGATTGCTATATTATTTCTCTCTTCTGGAAAGCTGCGGCTGTGCAGATTTTGGGAAATACACTATTAAACCAGAAACCCACATTCGGCTGCTGAAGAAATTTAAGGTAGTTGCTTCAGGTAAGACGATCATTTCCCTGCTCGAACTCATTCTTTAAATTAAATCTAGGGATTAATTTTTTTTTATATACAATCATGTTTGTGCATTGTGGCTGCCATTGATCTGAAACCACAGGATTTGATGCTAATTGACTTTCGTTATTATCTTTCCAGCTCCTTTACTTACTGTTGAAGGAATTAAATAGCAAAGAAACTATAAGAAACCCATTGGAAGCCACACAGTAACTTAGAGTAGGCCTAGTACTAAAATCCAGAGGTTTTAACTAATCCTCCAGAGGTTTATTCCCTACTCCCAGAAGTTATATTTTACCTTATATAAAGGACAAGGCTGAGACACTTTACAATTGGCAATTTGGCAGAATTTCACTTCACTGGAGCCTCCTCTAAGTTTAAAGTGTGTGTGGAACCCTTAAAATAAGTGCCTTTGAACTTTTGATAAATTGTAGAAATCTTTAGAATGGTATCCATGTCTCCTTATGCTCATAACTAAGAAAATGAATACATTCCTACCTCTCCAATCTGTGTGATGCTTTATAACTTACAGGGCACTTTGAAATCCATATTCATGTATACTTACAACAGTTGTGAGAATTTACTTTAGTTTATCAGTGGTTTACTGAGTAACCAAATTAGAAACTGGACCAGACACAGAGAAAGGAGTAAGATCCAACCCCTGCCTTCGGGCCTTCAGGGAGTGGATGGGAGGCCAGATGAAGAGCGGGTGACTAGAATGCAGTGCGGTGAGTGATGGGTGCCCTGGTGGAAGAAAACCTGGGTGCCCTGCAGGCAGGAAGTGGCGGGGCCGCCCTTGTCTCCAGCACCCCCCTCGAGGCGGTCCGTCCACGGCCCATGACCCCCCCAGGCCTGGCCTGGAGCTCAGGTCCTCTGACCTGCGTAATCGACAGACTGTCTAATGTAAACCAGTAGATGAATTTTTCCCTCCAGCCACACAGAGGGCTTGGTGTGTGTGTGAAAGCTCTTGGAATGAACCTACTCTCTGGTTTTTTGTTTTTTGTTTTTTTCTTTTCTTTCCATTAGGTCTTAATTACAAAAAGCTGACAGATGAAAACATGAATCCTCTGGAAGCACTGGAGCCGGTTCTTTCAAGTCAAAATATCTTATCTATTTCCAAACTTGTTCCCAAAATCCCTGCAAAGGATGGACGGATGCTTTCCCCGAGCTCTCTGTACACCATCTGGTTACAGAAGTTGTTCTGGACTGGAGACCCTCACCTCATTAAACAAGCCCCAGAGGCCTCCCCGGAGTGGCTCCACGCCTACGATGTCTGCACGAAGTACTTTGATCGCCTGTACCCGAGCGACCTCATCACCGCGGTGGACGCCATTACGTTTTCTCCAAAAGCTGTGACCAAGGTACCTGAAAAGATAGCTTAAAGTGCATTGAATGCTTTAGAAGAAACGAAAATTGCTCTCACGTGCTGTAGATTGTTTTTATTTACTTTCTGAGATGGAGAATACTTAGACGTTTGACATTTTAGTTTTTTGCTAAGCATGAGGTGTTCTGAGAAATCATTTTCCTCTATCACAGAGTGCAAGTTGCCTAAATCAGACTCGACTGTTCTCATTTACATGTACATTTTGTACATGTTACAGTTCTCCTATGTCATTTTATAGTAAATATTCCATCCTGTTCTTTCCAGTTGATAAGTGGAAAACACCTCCCCAGTGCCCGGCCCACGGTACCTGCATTCAGAGGCACGCTGATAACTTAGGTGTGGTTCAATTGAGCACTTAAAAAATTTCACATGAATGCCATGTAGTAGTATATGACTTGGTGATAGAATTATTCATGGAAGTCTTTGTAGACATTTTCTAATGTCTGCTCCATGCTTAGGTCTGAGCCCCTCTAACTGGACTCCAAATCTTGCTCTGGATCCTTCCAACAATGTACTGTTTCACACAGAGTAAATAATGTGGGTGTCTCTCCTCCCCATCTTGCCCTCTACTTGGCCACAAGGCATCTCTGTCCTGCACAGTCTCCCAGCTCTGCTCTCAGCTGCTGAGCTCTGCTGCCTTTGGGACTCCTCTTCATCTGCTCTTGCCCATCTTTGCTGCTGCTTTCTCCTTCCCCAAGTTGGCTGGCAAGTCTGCCCAGTATTTTACCATGAGAATTTTTACTGTGGCTAATATTATCTTGAAAATTTACTGTAAAGGCTAAGAATTCAAGTCATTCATTTGGAGGTTGGCACAGGTAGAGGTTCAGACATCTTTGGGGATTTCTAGCTCTTCTTTTTTTTTTTAATTTTATTTTTTAAAAGACTTTATTTATTTACTTGAGAGAGAGAGAGAGAGAGCATGAGCAGGGGGAAGAGGGAGAAGCAGGCTCCCCGCTGAGCTGGGAGCCCGACATGGGGCTTGATCCTAGGACCCTGGGATCATGACCTGAGCCGAAGGCAGACTCTTAACTAACTGAGCCACCCAGGCACCCCAGGATTTAGTTCTAAGTAACTTGTAAGATCAACAGTTGTGGATGACCAAGGATTTCATTTCCTAATTATTAGAACTCAAGTACTTTTGTTAATAATGTGGTTTTAAATTTTATGAGCTCTACTATGAAAAGGAGATGATCATTTTTGTTGTTTTTAAGGAAGAAACTAAAGATTTTAAAGGGAGATAACATCATATATTTGAAAAGACTACAAGTTTTGCGTCCTGTAAACCTGGCTTGCACTTTGAACCCGCCACTTAATAGTTTTGTGGTTTAGACTGAGGACTCGGCTAGACCGGCTAGATTGCCTCCTTGTGGCTGAGTTATCGATGGTGCAGATAATATTATCATTCCCATTTTGACAGGTGAGGAACGTGAGACTCCATGAGGTTAGCTTCATGATAGAGGAGCCACACCTTGAAGTCAGGAAGGCTTTTTTCTAGGGTCTTTGCTCCAACCTCCCAACTGTAGTGTATCTAAGGAGTCTCGGAACAAGCAGCTCCAGTCCAGGGTCCGGAGCCATTCTAGGAGCTGTGGGAGGGCCCGGACCAGGAGCCCCAAGGATGTTCAGTCCAAGTGGAGTAGCCTGTCACGGGATGTTTCCAGAGCAGGGCTGAATCTGAATGAAGAAGGCGAGGCAGGAACCTGGCAAATATGGGAAAAGATGAGTCCAGCAAACACGGATTTTGAATCTCCTGAGAATGAGAAGAGGGTCACTGTCCCGACTATGTAAGTATTAGCAATGCAGGAAGCATGTATTGAGGGAAGGGAATGAACCGAGTGTGGAGTTGAAATCCAAGGAAAAGGCTCTAGACGTGGGACCATGAACTGGCTACAGGAGCCAGACAAGCAAACAGACGAGGTGGGAAGCCAGGAAGACAGAAGGGCCTTCACTTGAAGGCTGTTTCCTTCCCCTTAAGCTGAAGCAGTTTTTCAATATTTTACGTGAGCGCAGGAACAGGGACTAGGTCTGCAGCCAAGGCCACATGCTAATTGCGAGCATGTAAATGGAAATGGACAGATAGTTCTAGATTTCCCAGGAGCCGTTATTGACTCATGATTAAACTTAAGAGTTGGATGTAGAATCCACTCAGAGTGCTCGTTTTCATTTATGATGTTTTAAGTCAGATGTTTTCCGTTACGGCACATTCTCATCACCTTAGTTCCTTACTTACACCTTCAGATGTCCTCCCACCACCTGAGAATGTATGACACAGTTGTTTGTGCACACAGGTGCATTTTTCCTGAGGAAAAGATGCCTGGCTGACCCACCAAAGAGTGAGTCAGTTAATGATGGCATTGCTTTCTCTTAGTTCAGATGGTATGATCCTTAGCAAGGCACTCTTGTCTAGTAAACTAAATCAGGAGATGGTTTTCTACTGAGTCAGATAAGCTATAGAAAAGTGAGGCAGAGGCATTTAAAGTTAGTTTGACGTCATTAGGCTAGCTTTATGTTTTCCCTCATTTTATTAATTGGCAAGCTTTTAATTTTCCATCGAGGAAAAGTAAAAATTTAGATACGAGACTTGCTTGAAATCAGACAATACTGTGCTGGAGCGAGTGAGAACGAGAGAAATTCAAATTGAACACAACACTTACATGTCAGAGGACACATTGGGAAAACGAAGTGCAGCTGGATTTGGCCAAATTTGCAAAATACCAGATGTTCCCACAGCTCGTACATGATGTTACAAATGTAAAATAAGTGTATACTACTCACATATAGTGTGCAGTGTTCAAATGTATACCCACATTTAATTCAAAAACCGAACTTATGGAAAGAACTGGTAAGCTAATTCTAGAGTGCGTAACAAGAACAGCAAGCAAATGTTCAGGTGCTAGTATTCAGGAGCATCTGCAAAGCCTGCACTTAGTACCCATCCCCTGACCGAATAAAGCTGAGAAGGCCATTTACCTTCAAGATAATTGTCATTCAGTTGCCATTTGCATTAGCAGAATTTGTGGAAATTCTGAGGAAAATATTCACAAGAAGTTATGATGTCATGTAGGCAGAGATTGAATTTGCATGACGTTTGAGGTGATGAGTATGCAGGAGGGAGAATACGAATGTCTAAAGTTGGGAGCATTTTCTCCAAATCGAAATTGGTTCATCTTTGTGGAGTCAGGTAAGAGTTGCTTTCCTATTGCTTTTCTAGTTCAGGAAGTAGAAACATTTTTTAGAAGGGACAGAGAGAAAGTTAATGGGTTAGAAATCCAGAAAAATGGTCGAAGAAGCCAAAATTCAGGTCCAAACACTATGTGCTTGGTTCAGATGTGATGTGGTTAGATGGGGGGGGGGGGGGGGGCTTCTGTGCAGTCTCAGCCTTCATCTTAATCCCAGCCTGGTATGGTCCCCACGCACTTCCGATTGCTGGGAGAGCTGCGTCTGTAAGTAAGGACACGGGAAATACTCCTCTCACCTACGAGATGCTCCCCAGGAGTTTGCTTAGGACCCTTCTTTAAAAGCCCCAGGTAGTCACAGAACTAGAAGAGGCTTTCTGGCATCCTGCCTGGTGCTTCTCAACCTGGAATTGGGTGGGCATTTGCCACCCTCAGCCCACCCCACGTGAGTCCTCTGTTCCAGCTCCTACCATTGGTTTCTGATGGGAACAGGCCTTCTCCTTTGGGTTGGAGTGGGAAAAATATTTGGAACCTCTTATCTAGTCTGACCTCTGGCCCTCAACATCATATCTATTGATAATCCAGCTACTACCCCTAGTGTGTGTGTGTGTGTGTGTGTGTGTGTGTGTGTGTAAAGGATTTTTCTTTGGTCTTCTTATAGTTTCCACTTTTTTGTTCTGCTTTCTAGAACTATGGAAACAGCATAAGGGAATCTCTTTTTCGTATTATGACTGTTCTTGAAATAAGCTACTATTTCTTCCTTATCCTATTATCCAGATTATTTGACATAAAAATCTGGAAGAGTAAATTTGTCTTAAAAAAACATATGACCTAAAAATCAAATGTAATTCCTAAGTTTGTCTCAATCAAAGGCTGCACTGTAGCGGTAACTTCGGGGACTTCACAGTGCTGACATTATCTCTTAACAAAGGATGGCAGCACATTTTTCACCATAATGAGCAATCAGTGTCTGAAACCACTGTAAAAATATTTAGATAATGCATATTACCTAATTGCATGGCATGATATATGACTTTCTGATGCACGAATCAAATGCATATTGTGTAGATTCAGACTGAATCACTAAGTAGGCATCAGCTGTGTGCCATATACAATATTAGTTGCCATTGACAACATTAAGATGTAAAAGACAGTCCTAAGAAAGTTAAGAAAATTTTTTTAAAGATTTTATTTTTAAGCTCTCCACCCAACATGAGGCTCGAACTCACCACCCCAAGGTCAAGAGTCGCATGCTCCACCAACTGAACCAGCCAGGAACACAAAATGTTTTTCTTCTTTACAGTAAAATTATTATAATTGAGAATTACACTCCTCATGAAATTAGATTCTTTGAGGCTAGGGATGGTGCCTTTTATCTAATTCTCCAGTTCCTAGCACGTATGAAGTAGGAACTCCTCAAATGTTGTTTAAACAATTGTTACGAAAATCGGTGATTATAAAACCTTTTGATCTCTGGGTGCCTTAACATTCTTAAAAATTATTGAAGATCCTAAAGAACTTTTTTTTAATTAAGGTTGTATCTATTGATATGTATCATATTAGAAATTAAAACCAAGAAATTTTGGAAATATTTAATTCACTTAAAACTATCAGTAATAGACCTGTTCTAGGTTGACATGAAGATTTTAATGGAAAATAACTATTTCCAAAGAAAAAAGATTAATGGAAGACTGACATTATTTTATATTTACATGTCTTGCTTAATAGAACACAGCTGGATTCTTGTGTTTATTTTTGCATTCGGTTTTTGTTGTTTGGGTTGAAGTAAATGAAGAAAATCCAGCTTTACCCAGTTGTAAGGTTGGAAAAGGGAGAGGTGCTTTAATAGCCTATAGCTTGGGGTGTTCCACTCTGATACTGCACTGAAACTCAACGAGTGGTAGATTCTTAGAGGCCAGGTGCAATGCGGAATCTAAAACTACCCTCTGTCCTCTGTTACATTAAAATCACTGGTCTATGTTGCACTTTGAATGGATCTTTTACCCATGTATGGTTTGTAATAAAAAGCATCGGAGCTTTGGAAAATAGTGATCCACTGAGTTCTGCAGATCATCCAAATGTTGAAAAGTTGCATTATACAATATCAACAAAGTCACATGCATTAAAATGAGCGCTCATCTCAGCAGATGA
Source organism: Ursus maritimus (assembly GCF_017311325.1). Classification (NCBI taxonomy): domain Eukaryota; kingdom Metazoa; phylum Chordata; class Mammalia; order Carnivora; family Ursidae; genus Ursus; species Ursus maritimus. The sequence continues at coordinate 11,205,454 of NW_024426774.1, read as the reverse complement.
GTGTTTAAGTACTGGGAAGCCGTCAGTCTCACAGTGGTAGATACACCTTTTCCCAAATTCTAATTTTTTGCTTGACGGCTCAAATTTTATCAGTGGCAGCAAATACTATGAGTTGTTTTCCTTGAAGTGACAGGCTCATTTTGTTCACTTTGGAGAAAATGTCTGCCAGATATCCAAGTCTAAATAACCAGAGCTTTCTATTAGTTGTTCTTTTAAGCAGAAATGGTGCTGCATGCAGACGTAGCTACCTCAGCTCATAATTCAAACCCTCACACAAATGCTCTTTCCTTATTATGGTGCTTGGTGAAGTGCTTTGTGTGTATATGTCAGTTCTTCATACAGGAGCTTAAAAAACGTGCCCTCAGTGGTTGAGATTTAATAAAATTAATCATTTTTACTCCATCATCAAGAATATTCTTAAGTGAAAATTTGCCAGCCAAGAACACAGTGGCTCTTAGTACAGTCTGGTGCCACTCCCTCAATTTGTGCTGAGTCCTCGCGGTTTTATCCACCATTGCTTTTTTACCAACCTATAAACATCAATACAGTGAAAAAAGATAAACAACGTCTAGCATCCTCAAAGTAGTTTTGACTTAGCAGACTGCTCGAAAGAGTCTTGGACTCCTGTGGTTTGCGGCTCACACTCTGAGAACCACTGTCCTAGGTTACTGTTTCCAAAGCTATAGCCATCTTTGATGCTTATGTGAGAGATCATTTCAGCTTCCTAAATATTTATAATATAAATACGAGTAATGAAGATATGTTCTGGTGAGTGCATAAAGGATTTCCTTAAATTTTCAGTTCCTTAAAAAAGATTGTCTTTTCTCTTTTTCTTAGAGAGAGGGAGAGAGTCGGAGAGAGGGGCAGAGGGAGAGAGAGAATTTCCAGCAGCCTCCACGCTTAGCGCAGGGCCTGACTCAGGGCTCAGTCTCAATCCTGAGGTCATAACCTGAGCTGAAATCGAGTCAAATGCTTAACTGACTGAGCCACCCAGGTGCCCCAAAGCAGATTAATTGCTCATCAGCTTTCTAGATATGGAAATATTATAAATAATTTGAAAACGCAAGGTGGGGTTTGTGCCTGGTAATGCTGTTACACCACCCTTTGAATTTGTGAACTGTGCACTGTATTTTTTTCTTTCTTCACATTTTAGTTTTTATAACTTTTTTAGCTAGCACATTTATCTTTTATTGTTAATCAAGCTTAGCGGAGTGTTCCCTGGGAGATGTCTGAGAGACATATCAGAAAGGAGAAGGGGCTTGGAGTTAAGGGGACATCTGCTAAGGGACCCTCAGCTCTGTTCCTAGTCCAGGATATCAGATCAGAGAAAAGGCATTTTTTTTTCCTGGGGTCTGTTTGCCATAGTGTTTGAGGATGATGCTTAATGATGTTCCTCTCCTCTTTCATTAACACCCACTTTTAGAATTCAGAAAGGTGAAAGCAAAAACACCAAATAAATAAATGTTAATAACTGTTGTTAGAACAGCTGGCATTGGAGAGTGTGGCCTGGGTCTATGGCCCAGTGGCCTCTCTTTCACGTTTACACTCTCATGGAACTTGACTCATTAGAGCTGCCCCAGAGGTCATTCTATAAAGAAGTGGAGAACCAGTGTATAGTGTGGACGGGCAGGCTGCAGACAGGGAGCAGTCACACTCCCCATGGCTTCTGTTCGTTCCCGTCCTGCGGGGACGGTTATGGAGAAGAGGCAGAGAGATGCCACAGGTGTTCCTCCTGTCGTTTCCTGCCTGTTGATTAGAGCAATTGGAGTGTCATAGAAAGATGAGGAATCGGCAGTGGGCTTTTTGCTCCCTTACCTGATTAATAACAAAAGCTTAATAACAAAAGCTCTTGCCACTGAGGGGAGAAAGTTGTCTGGGGTCTGTCAGAACCTGGTCCTGGGGCTCCCATTTCATGAGGCCATTCCCCTCAGATGTACGAGTCTCTGAAACCCCCAGTGGCAATAAAGCCACTGCTTCCAGAAAGCTCTGAAATAGATCAGAAGAGCACACTCTTCTGAGTGTTCTGCCAAGGCTAAAAATTTACTCTTTATTTCCTATCTCAGGCTTTGCCCAACTGGATTGATAATTAAAATTCCTCGGAAGTTAAACAATGAGTTTGAATGAGAGTAGAAAATGTGCCCAGTAATATAGGTCAGCAACTTTAGTCCCCATTTAAATTCCCAGAGGAGAAATTGACATCTTAAAAATCAAATCTTCTTGCCCTTTTATTTGTATTTCAGTTATATCAAAATCAAAAATTCATAAGTTCATGGATGTAAGGCTCATGGATTATTTTTCCTCATTTCTGCTTTATTAGCCAGAGAGGTCTGACTTAGGTGTCTGGGTAAAAGCAGGTTCCTTCAGGAAAATACACTTTCACTTGAGTAGTATAGCTTCTTCAAATCTGAAGTTAAGTTAATCCTACCTCAAATTTTTATGCATCTTATTTTAAAAATAGGGGGAAAAAAGTCATATCAGCATCAGCTTCATAGCCATGCAACTTAACGAGGCCTGAAACAGGCAAGCCAAACAAGGTTCTAGAGTTCTGGTCTTAGTTCACTCCAAACACACATTCCTAGAATGCTGGAGAGCAGAGCAGTGGTTCAGTGGTGTGTGGGGCGCAGGGGAAGACAGTAGACACAGGAAACCCCATTGGGTTTAGCTTTGTCAGGATACCAGGTCAAGCCAGTTGTCCAGACATTGGTTGAGAAAATCTTCTCTCAGGGGCGTGTCCCTCCCACACATACCCAAATGGATGTCAAGCTAATAATAATAGATTATAAGACCTGAGACGTTCTCTCTCATCTACAGGAATCACTGTCGCTGCTATACAATAAGGATAATAAAAGCTACCATTTGTTGTTTACTATTACGTACCAGGCACTGGCTCGACATTTTACCTTATCTCTAATAATCATCCCCAAAGCCCTGCAACCCAGCGTTATGTCTCAGTTTAGAAATGAGTAAACTAAAGGTTAGATGTTAAGTAATTTGTTCAAGGTCAGAAGCAAGTTAGTAGTTGAGCCGGAATTCCAGTCCTGTTCGTATCTACTCCGTGTTGGAGGTCTTCAGCAAATGGTGATCTTTTACTCCCTTAGACGGGGCCCACGCACTATGTTTGGAGGCAACCCATTCATTTGTTGGATCCATTTATTTGCTACTCTCTTATATGCACTCCCCATCTGCCTTTTTGATCCATCCTCTTTTCTGTAACTACGGAGAAATAGAGCCACTTCCTCTCCTCCCTGTGACTGCTCTTAGGGTAATGGAATAAATTATACCTTGTATCACCCAAGATTTTTCATCCCCATTTTTTCTTTATTTCCCAAATAACCTGGATTCCATGTGTTTCAATTCTATTCATCTTTTCCTTGACAGCTTATGTTCCTCTTTAAAAAAAAAAAAATCCCTTCGTGTTTTAGTTTTCTAGTGTTGTTGGAGCTGATTACTACTAGGCTTAAATAATACAAATTTATTGCCTTATGCTTCCATTGGTTAGAGTCTGACAAGGGTTTCACTGGGCTAAAATGGGGGTGGACAGAAACAGAGGAGGACTTTGGAGGCTTTAGGGGAGAATCCATTTCCTTGCCTTTTCCCATGTCTGGAGGCTGTCTTCCCTCATTCCTTGGCTTAAGGCTTCTTTCCCCCATCTTCAGAGCCAACAGCATTAACCTCTCTCTGACCCTTCTGTCTTCACATGTTCCTCTCTGACCAGAAGCCAGGAAAGGTCCTCATGTTTAAGGATCCATGTGATGAGATTGAAACCTGTGTGGGTAATGTGGGATAATCGTCCCATCTCAGGGTCCATATCATTACTATATCTGCACAGTCTCTTTGCCATGTAAGGAGCATATTCACAGATTCCAAGGATTAGGATGTAGACATCTTTGGGAACTGTGATTCTCCCTATCAAGACCTTTACATATACTGAGGTTTTAGAGACTTCATAGACTGTATAAGGCTTTATAATGTTTTGTAAAAGGACTGAAGTTAGGGGTGCCTGGCTAGCTCAGTCAGAAGAGCTTGTGACTCTTGATCTTGGGGTCGTGAGTTCGAAAATTGAAAATATAATACATATTTTTTATCTGTAATAAGTCAAGCAGAGAAAGACAATTATATGGTTTCACTCATTTATGGAACATAAGTAGGAAGATCAGTAGGAGAAGAAAGGGAAGAAGAAAGGGGGGGGCGGTAAACAGAAGGGGAAATGAACCGTGACAGACTATGGACTCCGGGAAACAAACTGAGGGCTTCAGAGGGGAGGGGGGTGGGGGAATGGGATAGACCGGTGATGGGTAGTAAGGAGGGCACGTGTTGCATGGTGCACTGGGTGTTATACGCAAGTAATGAATCATGGAACTTTACATCAAAAACTAGGAATGTACTCTATGGTGACTAACATAATATAATAAAAAAATAGTATTAAAAAAGAAGCCAGTTACAAAAAAAGGAAAAAGAAAGAAAATGGAATTTAGTTTATCCAGTATATAACATTTGTACTTTAAAGCCAAATAAACTACATATATCTCTGTTTCTAGTTAACTGGTGTGTGTGTGTAACCACATGGATCAATTATTGGAGTACATATTACAACAATGAATGCAAATCTTTTGATTATCATGACTTTTTTAATTGAAAGGATATCTAATTCACATTTGTCTCAGAAAGCACTGCATTTCTGAAGCTCCTGTTCCTGAGTGGAAAGTGGCATACTCCTTTATTTTTTAAGACTTTTATTGTTTTTTTAAGAGCAGTTATAGGTTCACAGCAAAATTGAGAGGAAGGTACAGAGATTTCTCATAGACCACTTGCCGCTGTCCCTGCACAGCCTCCCCCATTATCAGCATCCCTCATTAGAAGGTACATTTGTTAGGACTGATGAACCTACATTGACACGTCATCATCACCCAAAGTCCAGAGTCTGCCATAGGGCTCACTCATGGTGTTGTATGTTGTATGTGTGGACAAATGTGTAGTGACATGTATCCATCTACCCATCCTTAGGATATCATACAGAATATTTTCACTGCCCCAAAAATTCTCTGTGCTCTGCCTCTTCACCCTCTACCCTCAGCCCCTGGCAACTGCAGATCTTTCTGCTGTCTCTGTAGTTTTGTCTTTTCCAGAATGTTACAGGGTTGGAAGTGTACACTATATGGTCTTTTCAGATTGGCTGCTTCTTCTTTTTTTTTTTTTTTTAAAGATTTTATTGAGAGTAAGAGCACACAAGTGGGGGTGGGGGGGAGGGGCAGAGGGAGAGAGAGAAGCAGACTCCCTGACGCGGAGCTTAATCCCAGGACCCTGAGATCATGACCTAAGCCAAAGGCAGACACTTAACTGACTGAGCCACCCAGGCGCCCCTCAGATTAGCTTCTTAAATTTAGTAATACACATGTAAGTTTCCTCCGTGTCTTTTCCTGGCTTGATAGTTGATCTCTTCTTGGTGCTGAACAATATTCCATTGTCTGGACGTGTCACAGTTTATATACCTGTTCACCTGTTAAAGGACAACTTGGTCGCTTCCAAGTTTTGCAGTTTTGAACCAAGCTGCTATAAACATTCTTATGCAGGTTTTTATGTGGATGTAAGTTTTCAGCTCCTTTTAGTAAATACCAAGGAGCGCGATTACGGGAGTACATGGTAAGAGTATGTTTAGTTTTGTGAGAAACTGCCCAGCTGTCTCCCAAGATGGCTGCACCATTCTGCACTCCCAGCAGCAGTGGATGCAAGTTCCTGTTGCTTTGCGTCTTCGCCAGCATTGTATGTTGCCACTGTTCCATATCTTAGTCATTCTGACGATTCTAGTAGGTGTGGAGTGGTATGTCGTTGTTGTTTTAATTGCATTTCCCTGAAGATACATGGTGTGGAGTATCTTTTTATGTATTTATTTGCTGTCTTTATATCTTTTTTGGTGAGGTATCTGCTTAAGGTCTTTGGCCCAATTTTTGATCAGTTGTTTTTAAAAAAATTGTTTTAAGAATTCTTTGTGTATTTTGTATGATTTTGCAGAGCGGAAGTGTTCATTTTAATCTAATCATTGTTTTTTTCCACGTGTTTTGCCTTTGGTGCTGTATCTAAAAACTCACAGCCATATCCAAGGTCATCTAGATTTTTCCTTTTGTAATCTTTTAGGAATTTTATAGTTTTGTTTTACATTTGGTTCTGTGGTCCATTTTGAGTTAATTTTGAGTTAATTTTTGTGTAGGGTCTAAAGTCTGAGTCTAGATTCCTTATTTGCATATGGATGTCCAGTTGTTCACCATTTGTCAAAAAGACTGTCGTCGCCCCATTCCATTTCCTTTGCTCCTTTGTCAAAGATCAGTTAACTGTACTTATGTGGGTTATGCTTATATATTAGCCCCCTCCCCCCAATTTTATGTTGTTCACTGTTGCTATTTTATAATCATACTAACCTCGACTAGAAAGTATTATAAAATGTTTACTCAGTGTTACCAGATGACTAAATATTAACTTTCTCTTCTCTCTCTCTTTTTAATCTCATGAGTATTTTTCTCATTGATACCTGGTTTTGGTTTAGTCATCATTTGACTCCTTTGATTCTGAACTGAATGAGTTTTATTCATGCCGGATACACTCAGGAAATGTTTATGTGAGCACTTTTTCATTGCCATTGTTCTAGGTGCTATAAACAAAAGACTGCCAAGTTTGCCTTTGAGACGCTCGTGGTTGATTGGCGTAAATGTATGCATGTGTAATAGATGAATTATAAGTTAACATAAAAAGTACTATTTCAGGGTTTAATAAATGCTGTGTGTAGGAAGGCACAATCAACAGTTATTGAAGGCCTTCTGTTTCGTATATTTGTTAATAATGATACCCAAGAGTGTTTATTTCAAGATTTTCAAATGTGCAGTGTGTACTACTCTCAGCTGACTTTCAGCTAGCCTGTGCATATTATTATAGTTGTAAACATTATCCTTCCATCCCTGCTCTTGAAAAAGCCTTTGCTTTTAAGGAACTATTTTCTTCTGTTTCGCAGGGTGAAAGTTTAGTCTGATAAGCATATTCTATCTTGACAAAAATGCAAAAAAACCTGGGAGCTTAGGAGATAAGCATAGAAGAGAAAACCTAAAAAGGAATTGGGTTTTTATTCCATTATGACTGTCAAAGGCACAGAATAAATAGGAACAGAGAATACTTAAAGGATAGAGAATACAGTTTTTAAAATTTGATGTAATGTAACATTATTTACTCATATATAAATAAAACATAAATAATCCTGAGAAAAATGACCTTCTATTACAAGACTCTAAAGAAAAGAAAGTTTCCTCCTTTAAATGTTTTACATGGTGTTTATACTTCTAGAGTTGATTATTTGTCCTTCCTGCCCGTTTTCCATTTATTAAGAGTAAAAAATCCATAAGTTCCTACAGAAGTCAATCTGATTTTCCCATTTGGCTTAGGATCTTCTTTTTTTCTAGTATACATCATTGGTTAATTTGTTCATTCATTGAACAAATATTTATTGAGTGCTGGGGAAGACAGCTTGTAAGATGGCCCTTAATGATCCCTACCTCCCAGCATTTAATCCCCTGTGTAATCCCCTCTCCTAGAGTGTGGGCTGGATTTATTGATTGTTCTCTAATGAACAGCATATAGCAAAAATGATGGGTTGCCACTTAGAAAATTAGGTGACAGAAAGATTGTGGCTTCCTTCTTAGGTGCTCTTTCTTACTTTCTCTTGCATGACTTACTCTTGGGAAATGTAGCTACCATGTGGTGAAGAGCTCCACATGGCAAGAGACCAAGGCTGCTGATAACCATGTGAGTCAACGTGGAAGTGGATCTCCTCCTGCCACCCAACCAGGCCATCATATGAAACCACAATCCTGGCCAATCGTTTGATTATAACTTCAGGAGAGACCTTGATCCAGAGCTGTACCCAGATTCATGATTTATAGAAACTATGAGATAATAGATTTTTAAGCTTCTAAAATTGGGTAATTTGTTATACAGCAATGGACAAATCATTATCAGTGCCTACTATGTATCAGGAATTGTTCTCAGTGCTGGGTATATAACACTGAACAGAATAGACAAACACCTGTGACCTTAGGGAACCGTGCATTAGGGAGAGGTGGAAACCAGACAATAAACAAGAATGAGTAAGTTCAGACGTGTGAAATGGCAATTGATACAAGTGAAAAATAAACCTAGAAAGGACTCAAGGTGCAGGATGGCTACAATTTAAAATAAGATGGTCAAAGAAGACCTTACTGAGAAAGTAACCATAAGGGAAGACCTTAAGGAAATAAGATGGCAATGGGCTCTTTAGTTATCAAAGGTAACATGGATGGGGAAGTGAAAAGTCTTGACAGGGATCATGCTGGAGGAGCAGCAAGGAGGCCAGTGTGGCTGAAGGAGAAAGAGGGGAGCAATGGGAGAGGAAGTCTGGTCAAAGAGGTAATAGGAGAGCAGGACCTTATACGAATGAGAAACCACTTAGAGAGTTTGATCAGGCCTGGCATTTTGGCAAGATTACTCTGCAGTCCAGAAAATATTGTAAGAGGAACGGTAGAAAGAAAGGATATCACTTAGAAGGCAGCTGGAGTTTTCCAGATAAAAGATGAGAGTAGTTTGGATTCAGGTGATAGCAGTAAAAATGTGAGAAGTGGTCAAATTCTGGTTTGATCTGGAAGATAGGACCAAAGGGATTTGCTGATGTATTTGAGGTGAGATGTGAGAAAAAGTTAATACAGGATGGTATCAAGATTGTTGTGAACAACTATAAAGATGGGGGTGCCATTTTCTAAGATTGGGAAGGAGCAACTTTTGGGAGGGGTAGTAAGAGTTTGTTATGATATTAAAATTGATGTGACTTTTTTAAGATGTCACCATGGGAAGACGCTGGGTCATAGGTAACTTGGGATCTCTCTGTACTATTTTGCAATGTCTTGCGAGCCTATAATTATCTCAAACAGTTTTTGGTTTTTTGAATATCGATATGACTTTTAAATATCCAAGTCAGGCTGTTGACAGGCAGTTGTGTATATGAATTCGGAGGTCAACAGAGAAGTCTGGGCTGCAGAAATACATTTCAGAACTGTCAGTGTATAGAGAGGAGTCAAAGCCAGGTAGCTGGATAATATTCCCGAGGGAGCAAGTATGTAGAGAAGAAGAGCCGAGGATGAAGCTGCAGGGCACTCCGACAGTAAGACTTGAGGATAAGGAAGAACCAACAAAGACTGACAGACTTCTAAGATTTTTTTAATATAACAATATTTTTATTCATTAATGAAAAAGACCTGGTAAGGAGAGAGGAGAATTTCTGCTGTAATTGGTGAGAGTGGACGGGCCCTAGAGCCCAGAGGAGCGGTTGACCTTGGACAAGATCCCTGTCAGCCTCCCATGATGACAGCGGGAGGGAGGCAGAGCTTGAAGGGCACAGGTGCGGTGGTAGGAGATGGAGGCCATTGACTTCGCGCTGCTTCTATTTTCTCAGTCAGCAAAGAGGCAAAAAAGAAAACGGAGTTGAGTAAAGGAAGGACTGTGGAGATTTGAGAGAAGAGAAGATACAAAGCAGTAATCGTTTAAGAGAGTGGGGAAAACAGAGAAATGTCAGAATGATGCCCACCTCCAGCGTTTTAATGAGCGCCTCTCCCAGTTTTTAACTGTAACCCTAATTATGAGCTCTCAAAATGTTAGTAAGTCTCCCGTCCCTAGAATTTGCATGTTTTGGACAAACCTACTTCCCCTCCAATGCCTTGGCTTTCCCTATACTTGACCCTGCTGTTTGTCCTCCTCTTGCCAGATGCCTGTTTTTATCCTTAATAAGATTTATGTTCATAAAACTTAATAGAATTCTTTCTTTTCAGTTCAGCCATTTCTCTATGATGAAGTACAGATATTAGGGTTCCTTACCTAATGACCCAGTACCAGTGTAGTGATTTGAACCATGCTTGGGCAGTGGTACGTATTAAAATTAATGTTGGCTGCCATCGCTAATGATGTTGCTGCTGCTGCTACCGAGCCCTATGCTGGTCCTGTGGAGGAAACCCAAAGGAAATGTGAGACGTGATCCCTGCCTTCAATGAGCTTACAATCTAGGAACACCAGGCAAACATGCATACAAGCAGGCAGCATGAAAGTGATCACGGAGTTTGAGTGTGATAATTTCCCCAAACATTAGGTCATTTGATATTCACAGATCTCTTGTAGGAGTGGGAATTGGGCAGGCATTATCATCTCCAGCGCAAAGGTCAGATTCCTGAAGGATAATTGTCCCAAGTTTTAATAAGGAGCAAGTGGCCGATCCCGTTTTCACACCCAGGTCTCCTGGTTCCAAATTTGATGTGATTGCATGACACAGTTCTGCTCTTGGAACTGAGAAGAAAGGTCACTGTAGCTGAAATAAGTAAAGTCCAGGACATAATTAAGTATTTTTGTAGGTTCACGAGCCCATGAAAAGTCCATCTTACCTTTAGGAAGTTGGAGAGTTTGGTCCAGGTGGGCCTATGTTATGAAGAGTCCCCAAAAGGCACACAAGCAAGAAGCCCGTGGACACTTGTGCACCGTGCGGGGGCTGGAGAAGGACAGTCTGAGGAGGGGAGAGAAAGGTAGCATTTGAGTGCCTGGGCCGTGCCAGGAGCTACTGCATACAGTGTCTCCTAAGCTCTCCGTATCGACTACGTGGGGTCGATGATGCCTCCCCTGTTTGACAGAGCATCAAGCAGGCTCCAACGAGTTAGGGGACTTACCCTAGACTGCTAGCATTTAAGTGACAGAACCAGGATTTGAATTTAAGTCTGTCAAATTCTGAAACCTTGTGCTAAGCATGCTGTTTATACAAAAACTATAGCTCCGTTTTGCAAATTTATTTTCACTTGTTACTATGCTTTCAGTAATCCACCTGAAAATTGATCATGTTGTGTCTGTACAGGTTAGTAGGGCAGCTGGAGGCCAGTGGCTCTGTGGGGGCAGCAACCTAGAAATGGCTCCGCGTGTAAAGCATTTGAAAGCATAAATTGGCAGGAGGGGATCAGCCTCAGCCTTCCTCGTGCTCCGTACGTCTTACTCGTAAACCTGTGCGTGGCTCAGCACGATGCCGTGTGTGGCGCTGGGGTTGGCGTTGGGAGCTAGCTCAGACATGAAGGAAGGACAGTCACGTGCATTCTTTCCTTGCCAGATGTGCAGTGTGCTCTGTGCTTTAGAATTCTGTGACCATTTCTTTCTTTCAGGCTGTAAGGGGTAACTCCCCTGCACCCCACTACCCAGTCTGACTACTTTCGTTGGTGGGACATTATAGTAAGAATATGGTGTCCACGGAGAATGTGCGTGAAAGGAAGCTGTGTCAGTGAACAACTCACAAGTCATGACTTGGAGGTGCAAACCTGCTCACTTGCGCTTCCCACCCTCCTCCCTGCACTCTCACACTCACTCACACACCCTCACACACACACACACACACCCTGCATATTAAAATTGCCCCAGACAGGATCCTTTTTGATTGTGTCACTATGCAGTGTCGAGCAGCCCTGTGGGACAGAACTCTCAGACACCCAGCAGGTCATCGTCCAGCCTCTGTGGCTGCCCTTGGCTGCAGTGCTGGTCCCTGGTCCCATCAGGTCCCATAATCTGTGGTCAGATTATGAAGAAGTTTGTTGCCAAGCAGATACCATATCTTTAACAGGCCTCTTTTGGCTGCTTCTCAAAGGAAGATTGTGGACATGCATTCACCGTGAATATTGGGACATGCAGAAGTCTAAGAGTTGGCTTTTAAACGTCTGCCAGTGTCCCTCCCTAATGATAAGGGGATCTAATCTTCCCTTCCAGAGTCTACTGTAGACCTCCGGGCCTCACCTGAGTACTGGTAGGGGTGAACCAGTGGCCTTCATTTATCTCTTCACACCCAGCCTTCCAAACAGATGCCAGAAGAGAATGATATTGTAACGTCGCTCTGTGAATTTTCCAGCCGGCCCTGGGAAGTAAATACTTTGCCACCATTTTAACAGAAAAGAAAATTAAAGCTCAAGGAAGCTGAAGAACAGCTCCAGTGTCTTGTGAGCTAAAGGTGGCAAAGTCAGGATTTACATAGAGGTCTGCTCCCAAGATCTTGCTTAGTGTTAGCAACCTTGCCTGAAAAATTTGGCTGCAAAAGCCCTTCTTGGGGCAATCATGATTATTGGCCTGACTGGCAAACCGAAAACTCATTCTCTGTGGGCGCTTGGAAAATTATTTCAAATTGGCTAAAGTAATAATTAGTAACAGAGATTGAAAATTGGCCGGTCGGATCCTAAATGAGGATGCCCCTGCACCGGAGGAGTCTGGCGGGACACCAAGCCGATGTGTTTCTGCAGCCCTTGCAGGCCTTCTCGTTAATCCGAGCAAGAAGGAGTGCTCGCTCCTTCCTGTGAAGCAGGCAGGCTCTAAATTCACAGCGGGCGGAAGTCGTGAGGAAGACAGAGGAATAAATAAACAATCTCAGAATAATGTGCAGCAAGTACCAAAGCATATTTTAACATGAAAAAAAACCATGGGGAAGAGAAGTCTGAAAATAACCTCCCTCCTGAAATGCTCTTCTCTGGCCGATTTCTCTGTTCTGAGTTTACTGTTCAGCTGTAGATTTTCAGCAACGTGGCTCCCTTTTCTTCTCCATTCTTTGTTCATCCCATACACTCCATCCTCTCTCTTTAGGATCTTTTAAACGTATACACAGATTTACCTCCTAATTGCTAGTCTATAAATACTTTCTCTAGCCTGCACAGCAAAGGAATTTGGAAGAAAAAGGCGTGCCCTGTCGTCTATGCTAGTGCCTACAGCTTTTGCGAGCATTGGTACCCGCAGGAAGACCCCGGTCTAACTGCCCCCCTCTCAGGATGCTGGTTGTTTTTGCCTCCTTGCCAGTGGGGTTACTCTTCGTAGATGAAGCCAGTCAACAGATAAATTAGTGAAAGATTCATAACTGATGATTTGATATATGATTTGTGATGTGGAAGAAGCGAGGTAGACATGGTTAATAGTTGGGTCAACAGGGTCGACAGGGCTGGGGTATAGCCAGGAAAAGGCCCCAGAGTAAAAGAGGTATTTGAGCTGAGTCCTAATATAGGAGGGTATTTGTCATGAGTAGCACGGAAGGAAAGCTTAGAAGGGGAGGAATGTTCCAGAGAGATTTAGCAATTTTAATAAAGGCATTAAAAAAAAAAAACAAGTACCTTCAGTAAACTATAAGAAATATGGTATAAATGGGAAGGAGGCTCTAGAGATAAGGGCCTGGCAGTGAAAACTCTCGCATACCTGGCTAAAGAGTTTAGGCTTCATCCAGGGCTTGGATCAGACATAAATTTTAAGCCGGGTAGTGAGTCAGATTTTCACTTTAGAACAATCACTTTGGTGATGACTGGAGAAGGAGCAGAAGGTACCAGCCTGGGGACAGGGAAACCCCAATGTGCAGACCACTGCAACATCTTTTTTTCTGTTTTTGAAATTGAAGTGTAGTCAACATGCCATGTTGTATTAGTTTCAGGTGATAACACAATGGTTCAGCAATTCTGTACGCTATGGGGTGCTCACCATGAAAGTGTAGTTACCACCTGTCACCATCCAGTTACTGCATTATTATTGACTGTACTTCTTATGCTGTACTTTTCATCCCTGTGACTTACTTATTTCACACCTGGAAGTTTGTAACTCTTGAACCCCTTTGCCTATTTTGCCCATCCCCCCCACCCTTCCCCCTCTGGCAACCACCAGTTCTCTGTATTTATGGGTCTGTTTCGGTTGTTTTATTTTTTAGATTCCATATGGTATTTGTTTTTCTCTGATTTTTTTTTCACTTAGCATAATACCCTCTAGTTCCATCCATGTTGTCACAAATCATTCTTTTTTACTGCAGACTGATACTCCATTGGGTATCTATACCGCATCCTCTTTGTCCATTCATCTGTCAGTGGACACTTGGGCTGCTTCCATATCTTGGGTATTGTAAATAATGCTGCAGCAAACATAGGAGTGCATGTATCTTTCCAACTGGTGTTTTTGTTCTCCTTGGGTAAATAGTAGTGGAATTGCTGGATCATATGGCATTTCTATTTTTAATTTTTTGGGCAACCTCCATAGTATTTTTCATAGCGGCTATACCAATTTACATTGCCACCAACTGCGTGAGGGTTCCCTTTTCTGCACATTTTCTTTAACACTTGTTATTTATTGTCTTTTTGATACTAGCCATTCTGACAGCTGTAAGGTGACATCTCACTGTGGTTTTCATCTTCATTTCCCTGAGGATTAGTGATGAGCATCTTTTCATGTGTCTGTTGGCCATCTGTATATCTTCTTTGGAAAAATGTCTATTCAGGTACTCTGCCTGTTTTTTAATCAGATTATTTGGGGTTTATTGGTGTTGAATTGTATGAGTTCTTTATATATTTTGGATATTAACCCCTTATCAGACAAATCATATACAGATATCTTCCCCCATTCAGTAGGTTGCCCTTTTGCTTTGTCGATAGTCATTGCAGTATCTTCAGGGAGATGATCGTGGACCTGGGTAAGGCAGCAACACCAAACTCATTTGATTTGTGGTAATTAGTATAGTACAGGCATGTGTGCTGGATGTATTTGTTTTCTTTTTATTTTAAGATTTTATTTCTTAGGGGGAAAGAGAGAGAGAGAGCACGAGCATGAGCGGGGAGAGGCAGAGGTAGAGGGAGAAGCAGACTCCTTGCTAAGCAGGGAGCCTGATGTGGGACTCAGTCCCAGGACCCTGGGATCATGACTTGAGCTGAAGGTAGACGCTTAACTGACTGAGCCACCCACGCGCTCTGTATGTATTTGTTTTCACAGTGCATTTTTATAAGCCTCTTTTGAGGAAATTCCGCAAACTACTTAACCCTTTTTTTTTTTTTTTTGCCCTTTCACTGAATCACCTGGGAGAGTTCCTTAAACAGAGTATAACCAGTTTTTGTCCAGTATACCTGGTCTGATGAGGGATTTTTAATGCCATGGTATGCGTAAAGACAATGAGACAATGAGGCCAGTGATGAGCAGATGTTAAAAATTCTCGTGAGGAGAACAGAGAAAAACAATTTTACATCACCACTCAGGGAAATCTGAGAAGTTTCATACATTAATTTTGTAGTTTCTCAACATATTGAATTGAAATAAATTGATGGATTTTAGACACATCTTAAGTCCTTGTAATGGTAGCATGGTGATGGAGAAAGAGACAACTTTATGTAGTCAGAGCTTTCAAGTTCCCAGCCCGCTTGACCTTGGGAAAATTACTCGATCTTCTGCGTTTTTCTCACTGTATAATGGGGAACAATAATCACTATTATGTAAATAGAGATTAATTTTAGAATGTTTTTAGACACAAATAAAAAATCCGATTATATTGGCTTAATTGACCAGAAAATTTACTGGCTAATGAACTGAAAGGTCCAGAGGTGGGGCTGACTTCGGGGTTGACTGATGCAGCCGCGTGTGGTCAAGGAGCCAATTTCTTTCCATCTCTCTTCACTGTTGTCTTATGGTGTTAACTTCATCATAGGGTTCTTTGCTTCAGTGTGATGGCTGGAAGTAATTGGGGCTACATTGCTTCCTAATTTACGTCCAGCAAGATAGAGTGAGAAAGCTTCCCTCCAGGCACCAAACAGAAATTCTACGTTTTCTGCTGATAATATGATCATCCCCGAACCCATCCCTGTAGTTCTGGTATGCCAGGTACTGATTGGCTTTGAGCTGGATTTGCCTGGTATAATAATCACCGCAGTGAGAGGAGTGAGATCCGCTGAACGATCTAGCTGTACGTCTCAGAGCGGCACTGAGTGGGTCCTCCACAAATGCGCAGATGCGCGGTCAGCTCTTGGTGCACGTGGTACGGATATAAGGAGGATGCCCGCAATATCTGGAACATGCACCATGAGTAACTATGATGAGGATTAAAGAAAATAACATTTATAAAGATCTCGGTGCAAGTAGGTGCAAAAGTATTGGTCAATTCCCCTTCTTCTTTTCTTTATTGCTCTTTGTGTCTTATTCTTACTTAGGTTAAAAAAAAAAAGTTTAGTTTCTTTTTTTTAGTTCAATTTCAAAACTCTAGCAAACAGTTTTGGTGTTGAATGACGCTATGTAATTTTAAGTGTTGGGTTAAGATTTAGATTTTCAAATTCACATTTGGATTTGATATATATTGAGTGGATCTGCTTAAAATGATCTTAAGTGCAATTTGTATTGTGTATCCCATGCATGCAAATGATAGGAAAAGAGTTTTAAGTGGAAAATGTGAATGAGTGCTTTTAGATCTTGTTCAAACCTGTAGGTGCACAACAGCGATGGATGGTAGTATTCTTTACTGATTGCAGTAATATTTCACCTCATTTCTAATGTTCTTCATGTCTTTCTCTATTAAGATAAAGGTGACCTTCAAGCTATTGAAAAACTTAGGAATGTATTAGCTTATGTCACTGCCGAGAGTGAATAGTAAAAAAGATGGGGCCATTCACACTTGCTGAAGAAGGAGAGTAGTTCTGTAGTTATTTCACAAGGCAGAAGGCAGAGATAAAGTGGCCTCTCTGCTGCGTCATTCATTATCATTCTATAAGCAATTGATGGTTAAAGCACGAAAGCAAAGTTATAGCATCGATTTTCTGTTAAGTATATAATTGAACGTGACAAAACATGCATTCTTATTTTTGTGGTTGAATTCTAGTTAACTGTATTAAAGCAAAATTTCTAAGATTTCTCAATTTTCATTTTCTGTTGCATAATACTTAAGATACTATTTCATAATACTCTATATTTATAATTTGCAATTAAAGGAGCGCCTGGGTGGCGCAGTTGGTTAAGCGTCTGACTCTTGGTTCCAGTTCAGGTCGTGATCTCAAGGTCCTGAGATCAAGGCCCCATTCGGGCTCTGTGCTCAGCAGGGAATCTGCTTGAGATTCTCCCTCTCCCTCTCCCTCTGCCCCTCCCCTCCCTCCACTCTCTCTCTTTCTCTAAGTTAATCTTAAAAAATAAAATAAAATAAATAAAAACAGTGCTTATACGCTAAGTACTGAGAATAAAAAATGAATAAGATATGTGTCCTGTTCTGATGGATCTCATAATCTAATAAGGAAAGCAGACATAGAAATAGAACATATATGCAGCAATCAGTATCCGTATAGAAATTAATGGTGTGCTCTCAGTAAAAAGTAAAGTGATTTCTTCTTTAATGAAGTCAATTAAATCTAACTTAGGCAAGTTGATACCTTGTTTGTAGCCTCGACGTTTGCTGGCCCCTGCAAGACATCCTGTTATTGTTGGAGCAGATTTGCAGGTGTTTTACAGATGGAGTTATACCCCATTAGTGAGTCCTGTAATTAAGTATTGTGATCGGCATTCAGAACAAACAAACCAAAAAGACTAGACTGTAGATTAACATCAGAAACTATCAGTATGCCTCTCACCACAGTAGGGGTTGTATTGTTTCAGGAAACTTTTGTTTGTTTTTAATATATTCATATATAGATACAGATATTGAGTTTTGCTTTACAGTGTGCTTCTTACTCTGGGTCTTGGACAAAAAGGTCTGGAAGCTGCTGGGTCTGCTGATAGGCCCCTGGCTACATATATCGGGGGACGCGCATCCTTGGGCAGCTAGCCCAGGACAGCATATTGATGTCTTTTAGTTCTCTTATATGTATCATCTAAATTGAGAACTGCCGCCTTCTTTCATCTCCCCCTTCCCCACCCCCAACCTGTCTGGCTCTTGCAGTGACCTCCTTACTGCCCCTCAGCTTCCATCCTAGGAGCCACTTGCTGCCATATCCCATAGTCACCGTCAGCCAGTTGATAGAGTCCTTCAGAAGCTTAAAGTCCCCAGAGCTTGCAGTCCTGGGTCATACGCTTCCATTGCCCTTAGAATTAACTAAGGGAAGATTTTGCAAAGGACAAGTTTCTTCCCACCAATGCGGGTGCCTTCCCTAACCCCACACACAGAGTTGTAAGTCAAACACGGGCTCAGGAATTTTCATTTTTGAAATACTCAGTTATTTCAGTGCAGGTGGTCTAAAAGTCACACTTCAGGTAACAGTGTCCAAGATCTTTGGCACCAGCATAGTTGGGTTCTGGCGAGAGCCCTTTTCCTGGTCCATGGTTGGCACTTCTCCCTGTGTCCTCACATAGTGAAGGGACAGGGAGCTCTCTGGAGCCTCTTTTAGAAGGCGCTTATCCCTTTAACAAGGGCTCCACCCTCATGACTGAAGTACCTCCCAAAGGCCCCGCCTACTAATGCCATCATTTAAGGGGGGATAGGATTTCAGCATATCAGACTGGAGCCCTTGATATCTAAGATTTCTTTTATCATAATTTCAAATGGGTACAAAGGATGATGTAATTCTCTATATTTTAAATGTTGACATTAAAGTAAAACTGTTACGTGGCTTTGTATCCAGGGTAATCTACAACAACGTAGCAACTTGATAATGACCACGGTCCCTTTAAAAAGCGTAAGAACTGGGGTGCCTGGGTGGCGCAGTTGTTAAGCGTCTGCCTTCAGTTCAGGGCGTCATCCCAGCGTTCTGGGATCGAGCCCCATATCAGGCTCCTCCGCTAGGAGCCTGCTTCTTCCTCTCCCACTTCCCCTGCTTGTGTTTCCTCTCTCTCGCTGGCTGTCTGTCTCTGTCAAATAAATAAATAAAATCTTTAAAAAAAATAAATAAAAAGCTTAAGAACAAGCACCTCTTTAGCAGTTAGAGAAGGTTGCATCTTTCCTTTCTCTCCAATGATTTCTACTCTTGTCAAAAAGAAATAAAGCTGGGCACTAGTTAAAGGCAATGAAGACAGGTTTTATTTCATGATAACTACAGCAGAGAGGACAGTGCGCATTCACTGAGTTCAGCTTCTCTGAAACTAAGGGCAGGAGACTTTCAGTGCTGGGGTGTGCCAAAGGAAAGGCCCTGCCTGGTCGGGGGTGGGGTTGGTGCATAGGACTGGGTCAGCTGTATTTGCTGATGGACACTGACCTGGAAGAGAAGCAAGCTTCTGGGGTCTTTATGACAGAAGACAGTGGTGCAGGTTGGAGCTCAGTGCTCTACCCTCCCACAGCATCAGGAGTAAGGGCAATCTCCCTGAGTGTTTGCATTTCAAGGCGATACTTCCAGGTGACCCTTCCGGGTGGTAGCAGATTTCCATCTCAAAGAGTCAGAGAAAGGATTTATAATGGCAAGCCTTCTAAATTTTCTGCTCAGAGAGGGGGTTCAGGGGCCTACTGGCCTATCCCTGGGTTTTAGCTAGAATAAACAGTAAATTCTACTGGCAGTTTGAGCTTTCCCAGGAAGAAAACTTAAGAGACACCATGGTCATCCTAGAGACACAGCCTTAAGCTGCTAGATGCCTGGCTAGAGCTTGGTCATGGCTCTTAGTGAAGGAGTTCGGGAGTCAGTGAGCAAAGGAGCAGAGTGGTTTTTGTGCCAGGAGTTTCGTAGTTCACCTTCACGTAATTTTAGCACAATGCAGTATTCTTCTGTTTAAAAGTCATTTCTCCATCAAAAATAATTACACAAATAGAAATTAACATTTAAAATTTTTCTTGTGACCATAGAGCTCTAATATTTAAAGAAATTATTCTGTATTGAGTTATCGCCTCAGTCATGCGTTTGATCAGAACAACATAGATGTGTTAACTTTTGATAAATAAGAATCCTAAAATTGAAATTGTATTTAAAATGTACCTCTTGGGCGCCTGGGTAGCGCAGTCGTTAAAGCGTCTGCCTTCGGCTCAGGGCGTGATCCCAGCGTACCGGGATCGAGTCCCACATCGGGCTCCTCCGCTGTGAGCCTGCTTCTTCCTCTCCCACTCCCCCTGCTGTGTTCCCTCTCTCGCTGGCTGTCTCTCTGTCACATAAATAAATAAAATCTTTAAAAAAAAAAATAAATAAATAAAATAAAATAAAATAAAATAAAATGTACCTCTTAATGAGATGCAGAGGGCTTTAAACATTGCTTTTTAATTAGTGTATGTGCCCTCCGATGAGTGTTACTTATTGCTAGATTGAAATTACATCAACATCAGTTCTTTCCATTTTACATTTTTATAGATATGAATATTTAAAAACCTCATTCACAGTGGTTGGTGAAGGAGTTTCTTCATAGCAGTGCCACTCAGGTCTTTGCCCTTCAAGTTATCAGCCAAAAAAATCACATCGTGATCTATTGTTAAAAAATATTTTTAATGATTTATCGACTGACAACTCAATTAGATCTTTCATAAATTTTGTTGAAAGTACAAGACTGGAAACCTTGTGACATGCAAAAAGAAATTAATCATCCAGTTGTTGGAGTCCTGTCACAGGCCAGTATTTTTAGTTGTCCCTTGTTTCATCGTGTTCTGGAACTTTTTAGACTCCAGGACCATGTGGCAGTCAGATTCAGGAAGAATGGGATGCATGTCTTTCTTATGTAAGTGGAGCAAGGCCTGTGTGAAAGGGGAGCTGAGAAAGAGAATAGGTTTGACGCCTTGACCTCCAGAGTGTTCTCAAGATCAGTTTTAGGACAGATTTTGGAGAAGGTGAAGATCTAGAAATGGAGTCCCCTAGAACCATCCGCACTGGTGTCCCTTTCAAAAAAGCTCTGTGTGATGCCGGCGCACATACCGCAGTCGAAGACCACTGGCCTAAAGGAGGATGTGTAAGTTCCTCACCGTGGTGCCCTCGGTGACCCCAGCCCTGGCCCTCCTTTGCATCTCTTCCCCTGCAGGGCAGTCTCCTGCCCAAGCACACACAGAGTTTCCATTCGTGCCCCCACAGGCTTCTCCTCGCCCCTGGAACAGTGACTGTCTGGGTCTGGCCTGGGAGTGAGACTGGAGGAGGAGGTGTGTAGCCGTTCGTGGCCAGGGGAGCGTCGGGGAGCCGCAGGGCATCAAACTCCTGGGATCGTTTGCTCTTTTTCAAAAATGCTTCTTCCTCTTTTCCCAAATACACTGTTAGCTGCTGGTCTGCACCCACCCCTCCACTCCCCCTGCCCCTCAGAGATTCTTTGAGGTAGTGAGCTGCTGGTTGAGGGGGAGGGTATTCTATCCCCCAGGGGTTCTAGAGTCACAGGCACAGAACATTCTCTTTCATAAACGCCTCTTTAAAGTCCTCATGCTCCCTGTCTCTGCCCGAAATCCACCCCACCCTCTTCGTCCACATGAATTCTTGCTCATCCTTCAAGTCCTGGTTCCGGTATTACCTCCTTTGTAAAGACCTTCTTGCCTTTCTAAGACAGACAGTTTTTCCTGATGCACCCACATCCTTCGTTTATACTCGTTACATTGTATAAGTGCTTTTTTTGAGTTTGGCTTTTCCAGTACGATGTATGTTCTTCTCAGGTAGAGATCATGTCTTAATTTACCGTTGTATCTCCTGTGCCAAGAACAGGGCTAGCGTATGATAAGTGGGGAAGTGTCTGTGCTTGAAAAGGAGGAGGGAGAGATGGAAGATTCTCTGTCTCCCTCTCCCCTTCTCCCCACTTGTGAGCATGTTCTCTCTCTCTCTCTCTCTCTCTCTTTCTTTCCCTCTCTCTCTCTCAAATAAACAAAATCTTAAAAAAAAAAAAAGTATCTGCTTAGCAAAATCGATCAGCCTGAAGGAACCTATAGATGGGGAAAGTTGTCTCCGTGAATTTTGAATCAAGCCATTACCTGAAAACAGTAGGACTGATCTTGTCAACTTCTGCTTAAGCTCCTTCCGTTCACACCTTCCCAGTCACAGTGGTAAAGCCCTGTCCCATCAGCCTGGCAGACAGGCCCGCCATCTTGTCACCACTGCCGTGTTCCTCCTCGTTCCCTGACGGCCCTTCACTTGCACGCTCTATTCCAGCCAAGCCAGCCGACTCCCAGCTTCCCTACGTGCTCCTTTGACCGGGTGCCTCTTGGAATTCCTCTCCTGTCCTCGTGCCTCCTCACTGCCGAGGATTCCCCTCAGGAGTAGCCGCTGTTGGCAGATGTCTCCCAGCCTCCCAGCCGCTTCCTCCCAGTCAGGACAAAGCCCCCCATTGGAGGACTCTACAGTGCCTTCTCTTTACCCTGTTGCTGTTTTGTAAGGATCATGCTTCTTTGTCATGTCTTTTCTCTGTATTTCAAACTAGGCTTTCACATTCCCAGGGGCGGGGACCTGATCTAATTTTGCCTGTGTTGCCAGCACCCAGCCCAAGGCAAATGTACAGCATGTATTCACCGGATGTGTATCAAATGAATACTCAAAGTGATCACAAGCTTAATGTCCTTGCGTGTCTTCTGCACGGCCTCCGAGCGCTACAGCTGGCCTTGTGCTCATGGCATACATCGGGTTCCGGTTTGTTCGTTTGTTTGTTTCAGGCCCTTTAAAATAGCCTTTTGCAATTTTAGTCTCCAAAGGCCTTTTCCCAGGAATAGGACACTGCCGAGTCCGTGCAAATTGGAGTCTTTTGGCCCAGTCTGGACCACAGGTTTCTAGGAACCCACTGAGAACATGTCCTTTCACTGCACTTCGAAAGGTTCTCTTTTCCCTCCTATGTTGATCAGAGTTGAGTGATTTAAGAGCTATCTTCTGTTTGTCTGCGATGTGCTGGACATTGTTTAGGTGCTAGGAATACAGAGATTTAAAAAAAAACACAGTTTCTACTCTGAAGGATCTCCTTGCTTAGTCAAGGAGATGTACAGGTACCCAGACAATTTGAATGTGGTGTGATACGTTCTTGGATAGAGGTAAGCACAGAGCCCTTTAGGAATGCCCGGGAGTGGTTTATCCCCTGGGGAGGAGAGCATTTCAAGGATGGTTCCAGACTGTGAACTCTGAACTGATTCTGGAGGGACCGATGAAGGGAGGCTTGAGGAAGAATGACATTTTTTACTCAGATACCTGCAGTGTCATATTTTTCTTCAAAATAATTGCTTTGACGGTGTGTTTTAAATAGGAACCGAATAAGACATTTTTATATAATTGTAATCCCCAATATATGGGCTGCCTTCAGTGGCTTCTAATCCCTGTACTTCGGTTTCCGTAACCAGCCTGGTACTCAAAGCCACTTACAATTTATTCTCAATTCTCCTTTCCAACCATAGCTATTTAATATTTAGATCAGGGGGTCACCCAGCCTTGGCCTGCAGGTCACATTCAGCCCCCTGCCTGTTTTTATTATAGCCCTTAGCCCTGATTGGCTTTTACATCATTTTAAAGGATTGTAAAATCCAACCAACCAACCAAAGACTGTGTAACAGAGACCATTTGGCCTGTCAAACCGGCGTATTTTCTACAGGGCCCTTTAGACCTCTGCTCTTTCTGACTGTAGTGCTTGCTCCCCAGTGGTTATACCTGTACCGAATACCATGGGCTCTCCCACCTCTGCAGCTCTGCTTCCGCTATTCTCCCTTTTAAAATGTGGTCATTCATCCATTCATTCACTAACACATTCAGCAAATTGGGTGGTTATGTCTGAGCCACTATTCTGGGTTTGGGGTTCCAGGAATATAACAGTGATAGCACATGGAAACATAATATGTCAGTTCTGAGGAAAAACTAACACAGTGTAAGGGGAGGGGGAGAAAGGGAGACCGATTAGAGGGGGAGGGAATGCTAGCTTTTATGGTGGTCCAGGGAGGCCTCTCTGATGAGGTGGCATTTGTGCCAAGTCCTCAGGAACGAGCCGTGAGGATACCTGGAGAACATCTCACATGGGGAACATGTGGAAAGGCACAGAGGGGCTTCACGGAAGTCCATCTGTCTGGAGTGGAGCGAGAGTGTAGAGAAAGGGAGGAAGAAGGATTAGACGGCTGGTGTGGGGTGAAGAGCTCCTAGAAGGCTTCATAGGGCATTGAACGCTGAGTTTTACTCTTAGTGAGTTGGGAAGCTGTTAAATAGATTTGAGCAGAGGAGTGACGTGGTCAGATTGATGTTTTTAAAATATCACGTTGCTACTGGGTAATGCTGGAGTACCCACTTAGCCCCAGGATTACAGTAGCTTAACACAACGAAAGTTAATGTTCCTTCATGCACCTAAC
Organism: Ursus maritimus; assembly: GCF_017311325.1. Taxonomy (NCBI): domain Eukaryota; kingdom Metazoa; phylum Chordata; class Mammalia; order Carnivora; family Ursidae; genus Ursus; species Ursus maritimus. The sequence goes on along the minus strand of NW_024426774.1, from coordinate 11,181,495 downwards.
CCAGTCAGAGACTGTAAAGGGCTCTCTACCACAAAGCCGCTTAGCCTCCAGGCTGGTGGAAGCTCGGCCGTCTCGTAGTGGTGCCATCTGGACCTGCACCCTCCTCGACGCCAGGCTGGGAAGGAACGGAGACCGGATAATGTTGCGTGGGGGTCATATCCTGCCTTGGCTCAGAAAAGAAATGTATCTCTTCTCAGATTTCCTTGGCTGGAACGTGGCTCGTGGTAGCTGCAAGGGGGTTGGCCACTGTGGTGGGGCCCATGGAATGCTTGTGCTTGCTGAGCACTGGGCTCTCTGCCCTATCAGGAGACCAGTTAGAGCCATCGCAGCACAAGAGAGGTGATGTGGCTTAGAACTGAGGGGTGGCCGTGAACGTGGGGGAAATTGCGGTGAGTCTGGGTGTACTTCAAAGGTAGACCCAGTAAGATTCATGGCTGTCAGGGATGACTCAGTTTCTCCCCCTTCCCACCATTTTATTTCCTATGCTGAATATGATTCCTTAGAGCCTGGCTCATGTTTTCTCTCATTTTTCCACAGGGCCTACAAAATAGATGCTGAATACATACTTGTTGAGTACCAGAACAATTTAGTCACTTAACTTTATTTTACAAAATCTGCATTTTTAAAAAAAATAGTTACTAATTGCTGTCAGGGAATAGTTTTACAAAGTCTTTGATTGCTCATTATAGAAATATGTGTATGAATGATGTGTTAATGCCATGGGCTTCAAAATAGAAGGTTAAGAATAAGTACTTAGTGGCTACTAGAGTTAGTGAAGAAATTGCAGTTTTTCACTCTGGTACATTTTGTCAATCTTTTTTTCTTTTACTGCTTGTTTTCTCTCTCATGGAAGAGTTTAAGGAAAATAAGTTCTATTAGGCTTACTCAGTGTGAAACTTTTCTTTTTTTTCAAGTGGGCTCAATGCCCAGCATGGAACCCAATGTGGGACTTGAACTCATGACCCTGAGATCAAGACCTGAGCTGAGATCAAGAGTTGGATGCTTAACCAACTGAGCCACCTAGGCGCCCTGAAACTTGTATTTCTTGATCTCACCCTATCATCTTTCAGTGATAAACCTGTTTTTATAAAGAGTGAAAAGCTTAAGTGTCCAACGAAGCAAAATGCCCAGTCCTTATATCTTCTATCATAATATCATTCTGCCTCTTCTACAGTACCCAGCTCCCTCAGGAAAATTAATTTAGGGTTACATCTGTTTACACTCTATATTCTTAGTAACGGTTGGGTTACTTAGTTATTTTGAAAGATCATTAAAAATAAGGGGTGGTGGGGTGACCTTTTCTGATGACACTGGTGATGAGGTCCAATAATTTAAACTCCCAGGAAGTTCACCTGCCTCTAGTGGCCATTCTGTGGCCGTTCCATTGCAGGTTCTAGGAAAGCACGGCCGTCAGTGTGAGGCCTAGACTCGGTGTTGCTGGGCAGCTAGAGGCTTCGTGTATATAAGCAGGTGGGTGATGCACTTGGCTGTCGGGGCAGACGACCTGCTGATGGACTAGCTAGTCTGAAGAAACAGATGAGTCCAGGATGACTTGTGTGTGTCTCGGTATTGAAACAGGAGCAGGAATGTGCCTTGCAAAGAAGAGACAAGAGAGCATTCTGCTAAGACAACATACCAGGTGACACCAGGGAGTGATGAAAAGTTTTTGTGTTTGGAGCTTAGAGTGGGGTCTACAATTATATTTGAGACTAGAGGGTTCGCTTGGAAGCAGCTTGTGAAAGTCCTGAAGTACCATAATAAGGAATTTTCCAAGCTTATGAAAAGGTTTTTCTGGAAGGGATTACATGGCAAATTGATGAGGAAGATAACACTAACCGGTAGAAGATGGCCTGTGTATTGTATCAGTTGGTCAAATGAAAATTCAGCTTCCATTTATTGAGTACGTATGATGGGTAAGGCATTTTGCTGATTGTTTTTACATATTATCTCATTTAAATTCTCAAAGTGACATAGTGTGGTAGATGACATTTTTCCCATTTCACACAGAAGAAACAAAGGCTCGAAGCATGTTGTCAAGTTGCCTAGTCACCCAGTAGTGAACATTAAACACAGGTTATCTGAGGTGAGTGCTTTTCCTACTTACAAGCTATGCCAGGGTTGGTTGACAATGGCACATTAAACCTTGGACAACCAGGACCACATCTAGACCTGTCCCAGGGCATGGAGACCCGCTGTTCCTCCCAGGACACTGCTCCCTGCACGTGTGACTTGCCCACCCTGTCCCTACTCTCTCGCCAGTCTGTGGTTGAAAGTCTCCCACGGCCCTCGATAGGCTAGGAGAGAACAGACATTTGGCCAGCTGGTGTATCCAAATATTCCCCAAACCCGTCTTTCCTGGGGAGACAAATATGAGTGACTAGAAAGGAAGAGTTCACTCTGCCATGTTCTTATTTGTCTTTGCTTCTGTGACGTGTCCACAGCGTGCACCTACCATCGCTCCATTAGAGCCTGTGAGGAGGTAGACACGGCAACATGGAAGCTGGGTGATGTGCGGGGAAAGGGCGGCACCGGCTCCATAACAAGGCACCTGGATGCTGGCTTTTACTCTTGTCATTGACTAGAGGAACCCTGGCATATCACACAACCTCCCTGGGGCTCAGTCTTCCCATCCACATGATGGGCGAAGTAAGGAGGGCTGTGAACCATGCAAGTTCTATTATCATCTATTTCTCAACCGCAGAAAAGAGTTCGCAGTGTGTGTGAGGGAAGAGAAAAATGTAAGGAATACTTGTCCGTCGGGGGGGCTTCTGATGTTGTCGTATGCCATGAGGGCTGGAGTAGCAATCGGCTGCAAAGCTTACTGGGAGCTGCATTTGCAGAGCACACACTTAGTTATGATTGAGTGGAAATAGTGCTTTCCTAAAGTTACCTTTTACCCATATGAATAGAGGGTGAAGAAAATGTCAGCCGTCTGCATTATACAACATGAATTCTGTGCAGAAGGACTTGGAGGGAGCTGGTGGGGAATTCGAGGTCGGGAGGGGTTGGCCTCCTAGTACGGTCACTGACGCCATGTTTTGATGCCTGTGGTACTTTTCAGAATAACCAGAGATACACGGTAACGGATTTTAAGAAATAATAGAAAAGAAAAGATTTTTTCCCTAGGACTTTGTTTTTATTTTTATTTATTTATTTAAATTAACACAATGCCCTTTTTAAGACTGTAGTAAAAATGTGCTCGAGTAGTTGACATGAGGCTAAATCTAGGGTCCAAAGCAGCACAAATCAGTGGGGCCTGAAAAGGCCCAACATGGCTCACCGATATATGGTGCCTCCGTCCAGATGGGTTACATTTAGAGTTGAGGCCAAGTAAGCTTAATATTTTTAATATTTTTAGAAAAATGACTCCTGCATACCTAACAAAATGTCACATATCAGAATTCAGTAAATACTTGGTAGGTAAAGAAGTGAATGTGACATTATTATAGAAAATTTAGAAAGTTGAGAACAAAATTGCTCATAATCCCAACACTTTAACATTAACAGTCACTAATATTTGTGTGTGTGTGTGTGTGTGTGTGTGTGTGTGCGCAGCCATACACACAGGGTTAGTTTGGACTTTCAGCACGGTATAGACAGTTTTATGATTTCTGATTCCTAAAATTTAACATTTTATGATAAGCACTTTCCAAATTGCTATACTGTTTTTATAATTCTAATTTTAATGATGGCATAATGTTCTATCTAGTAATTTATCATAAGTTACCATATCTTTTATTTTCAGGCAATTAGATTGCTTTTGAGGTTTTGTTTTATAGTCATATTCCAGTTAAAAATCTTCATGCCTATGCTATTTTCTTCTTTTTAATTATTTCCTTGTAATAAATTATCAAAACTGGTCATTGTGATTGTAGAAATGACTCCTCCTTTTTTCACTGTAACCAGTACTCTGTTTGAATGCTAGTTTCATCATATCACCACCTACTTTTGCATATTAGCATTAAAAAACCCATATTTACTAATTTAATAACGCACATGGTCCATCACGTTGTTTTCCTCACAGAAGAAAAGCTAATATAACAAAAGTCCTGTTCACTGGTTAAAGTTGTATGCTAACATTTCACTTTGGTTCTCTCTGCCTCACTAACCCCTTGTTAAATATGCCGGCTCTGATAACATGGGGCTGGGTCGTCTCACTGTCGTTCAATCCCTTTTTGTGTTGAAGCTGTCTGTGGAAGCACGTAAAGAGATGACTAGGAAGACTATTCAGACAGTCAAACATTTTATTGAGAAGCCGCGGAAAAGAAGTTCGGAAGATGACATTCAAGAAGATAGTGACTCGAAAATGACCTACGCAGACGTCCTGAATCATCTGGAGAAATCACTCGCTCACCTGGAAACCCTCAACCACAGCTTCCTTGTCTCTCTGAAGACTAGTGAGCAGGTAATGAAATGAAAGCTTGTTCCCCACGCTCGCTCACGCAGATAACATCAGTACGTGCTTCCGTTTCTCCTCGCAAGCCATCCCAGTGGTCTTGCTAGGGCTTTCAGTCTTGCCGAGGTCTTTGAAAATGGCCCTCAACCCTTTATCCTTTAGCTTCTTCATTGCGTCTTGATTGTCGATTCGGTTTTCAGTTCTTTGAAAAGGAGTTGAGACCGCTTATCAGGATTAATCCCTGGCAAGGACGAGGCAGGAGGGAGGGGGGGAAAGACCCCTGGGTTGAACCCAGGTTGGGTGCCTGGGGGCAGGAGTGGTCACTGAAGCTGAGAAAGCATTGGACAGTGGTTTGCAAGCTCGACAAGCCGGTAGGTGTTTGCTATCTCATCTGAAAAATGATGGATATTTTTTCTCCTTAATTTTCAGAAAAATTTCAGAAAGAGCCATCCGTGCCTGCTTCAATAGGTTTTTTTTTTCTTTTAGTTATATGCACTTACCTATTTTTTTATATTTCATGTTTCCAATATCATTTTATTATTGATATGAATTGTTTTGGCTAGTAAAATTGTCCTGCTTGGTTTCCAGTTGAGATGCTCGTGGTGTCTCAGAGAATACTCTCATGAGCGTCCAGAACCGCTGCCCATGAGGAGACGTGAGGCCCAGTGTGTTCGGACAGCTGGGGGAAGCCCTCTAGCTTTTGTAGTTTTTCTTCCGTACCATTCCAGCCAAGGGAGTTTTAGCTATTCTTTCCCATAATAGAAAAGTTGACAGATCAATAAATAAATGGTTTCATATAGGTGAAAACAATGTTTAGATGTCTAAGTAATTTTTCATTTGCCCCTTTAATGTTGGTGGTAAATGAAGCTGTAAGTGGCCACTAATCTCCGCTTTTATTTTTCTCAAACCGTACATGTTGATTGAATTGTATTCTTGGCCTGTAAAGAACTATTCCTGATAGAAAGATGGGTCAGTGGAGAGCAGTTCAGATAATGAACAAATGGAAGACTTCAAAATTTGTATGAGACACATAAATGCAAAGCCCTCATGGAAAAGATGATGGGAAGAATTCGAAAGTTTGATAGCAGTTTTATTTCATTTTGTATTTTCAGTGCTATTAGCCTGTCTAATGAATCACAATTAAATGATGTACAAGCCATAGAGAAGCCTTTGCAGGGAACAAATTGGCTTTACCAATCCGGATTTTATCCTACTGACATGTACAGTGCTATAATCCATAATTATGAGAAGTTTTACCCTTAAAATTTGAATTCTTCAGGTAAAGGTGATTATACTTATTAGTATAAAAAATTAAATACTTGTCTTATTTTTAAAATTAAATATACTGTGCCCAAATCTGGAGGATTGCCATTCCTCTCCTTGGAACAAGTATTGCATTTGAGTGACTAGAGTAACATCTGTGAGGCCAAGGGGATTGTTAACAGAAACAGCCATTTGTTTCATCTCGGCTGTGATTTAAAGGTACCAGTGGCTGCTTGCAAATGCCGGTCAGTCAGACCACGGATGGTCCGTAATAGCAGACTCTTCTGGTTCCTGAAGTGGACTTTATTTTCTTTTATTCGGGTGCTTTTCATAGCAAACACTGGAAATCACTTTCAGCCTCACACATTTGTCCCTTTTAAGTTCAGGCCTTCATTTTAACCTCTTAAGTTATACACCCGGTGAAAGATCCCCTGTACCCTAGGTGAGTGCAGTCTAAACTGGCGGCCTTTATCCTGAGGTGCCTCCGTTCCCTCTTGCTCAGGACGGACACGAGTAGCTGCTGTGTGGCACTCACGGGCATTTTCTTTTGTTAGAAGTTTCACGATGGGGAGAAGAGTAAAAGGAAGTGTCCTGTGCCCAATTGCCAGCTTCACCAATGGTCAGAACATGACCTCTCTTACTTCATGCATATTCCCACCTTCCCTCACCCCGCTCCTGGGGATTATCTTAAAGAAAATCCCGGTCATCTTTTGACTTTATCCGTAAATACTTCCACATCTGTTTCTAAAGGATACATGTAAACACGCACTACACCATGATCACAATAAAGAAAATTAACAGCAGTTCTTCAGTATCAACTATCTAGTTACTCTTTGGATTTTACATGATGGATCTGAAAGACAAGAGAGCATATGCAAGATTACTTGAGAAACTCCACAGAACCTAGAAAGCATTCTTAACACTAAGTGACCATGTTTGGTATGATGAGAAACAGCAGCTCGTGGCCTGTTTCATACGTTATTTGTCGTCACATTCGTTTTTACAGACGTTATCGGAGGAGCAGGCTGTGTGGCAGGGGGGCGGGGAGATGTAGTCTTCGGATTCTGATCCCCATTCCCTGAATTGCTAGCCGTGTGATTGGGCGTGCTGCTTTACATCTTTGGTTTCCAATTTACTTTTTGGTAAAATGGAGCTAATTAAAATTCCTCGAAGGATTATTAGAAGCATTAAATCAGGTGACACATGTGTACTACCAGGGTTTGCGCAGCTGATGCTCGTAGATCTGAGCTGTCACGTGGTTGTAGCCCAGTCATGAAAATAGAGAAACTTACACTTCATGAGCTTTACTTTGGGCCTGATGTGCTAGAGGCCTTTTATATTCTCATTTAATGTTTACAACACCCCCTATTCGCAAGAATCTCTGTGTTCGTCCTCATTTTGCAGGCACTGGAGGCCCACAGACTACTACATGGTAAAGCAAGGATCTGTCCTTAAGCCTGGTGTCCCTGGAGCCCAAGCTCTTACTAACCACTGCCTGTTGTTCAGTGTGGGGTTCGAGAATCTTCTAAACATGCTTCACTGCGGACATGCAGACACACTGAATTCCTGTTTGATACTCAGGTGTCGCATGCCGTATCTTTGCAGGAAACGCTGCGCAAGTACGGTGACCTCTATGATCTGTCCCGATCAGAGAAAGGGAAACTTCATGACCAAGCTGTGGCCATGTGTCTAGATGGCCTGCCTCTAGGAATGATTCAGCAGCTGCTGCAGGTGGCTGTGGGCCCTCTCGACATCTCGCCCAAGGATGTGGTGCGGAGCGCAGTAAGGAAGATCGTTTCTGCATTGAGGTAAGCTGCAGAAGAGTCGTTGGAAACCTGAGGTGATAGTTCGCCAGCAGTAGCTCTCCTTTCACAGTAACGAAGAAAAATACCATGTATGTAGAAGCGTTTTATAAACAATGAAGGGCTTTATAAAAGCGAGAGACAGTCGTGGGATTTCTCAGAGTTGGAGAGCCATGAAAATGCTTCACCACTGGTGTTGTGTGTAACATGTCCTAAAACTAACTTCCGGCTAGACCCTCTTCTCCCCTCAGCCCCCAAATAATTCTTGAAGTAGGGAAAGGCCCAAATGGCCGCTGCAGGAGGAAGCCGGGTATCAGGCCGTCCTGGGACCCCAGGTGGATGTTCAGCTCTTGAGTTTCTGACTTCCCCTTCTTGGTAGAAAGGACAAAATGGTTTCCAGAAGCTCCTGTTGGAGTACACAAGGCAAGGTTAATCATCTACTGAGAAAGTTAGACATCTGTTAAGTGTCTTAGAGTTTTATTTACCTGCAGTTAATGGCATGAAACCAACAACGGAGAAGCTCTATGTCAGTGTGCCCGTGCCTTTGTGGGAACGGAGCCGGGAGGGTTAGCGAAGAGGGGGAAAGTTAAGCTCAGAAAAGAATGAGGCATGAAGTGCTTTCTGTGAATAATGCAATTAGGCTGAAAGATTTGGTTGTGTTTAATGTATTCTCCTTTTAAGGCTTCTTTGTAATTCTGCGTTGCTCTTGAGGAACTTTTTGATTAAATGCATGTCAGTTTTCCACAGCTGAACTGAAATCAAATGAGCCTTTATCAGTTTAATTACCCCAGCCTCATACAGTTTTCACCTTAATGATCTGCGGTATCTGGTAATTTGAGACAGGGAGAGAGAGACAGAGAAATAAAATATCATAACATTTTTAAAGAAATAACGAACGTCAAATTAATAAAGCTTTGTTTTATTATTAGCGTATTATGTTTTGGTGGCGGTGGTGGTGGCTGTGAGAGCCGCCCGCTGTCCTCTCTCAGACGAAGACAGACACTTGGTCCTGTTCTGCACCTTTTGATCATAGCTGTCTTTTTATTGTTTTGTAAATGAAGATTCAGGTGAGCCTTACAGAAACAAACATTTTGAAAGATTAGTGCTTTGACGAATTTAGTTTATTTCCTAAAAATCACACATTGTCATGAATAATTAAAATAAAATATGATGTGATATTTTTACAGTTATAAAATGCTGACGTAAATTATACTTCTCTCTCTCTCTCCCTGAGCCCAGTTCCACTTGCAGAGATGGTTCTTATCTAATAAACGTGACGCTTAGCACACAGAAGACGTTCAATGAATGTGAATTAAATCTTTCTGCAGTGGGAGGAAAGGAACTTCAGGAGTTCATCTACCTCCTTTTCAAAGGAGAGGAGATTGCTATTGACAACATCCATAACATTTACCTTTTAAAGAGTTAGTACAATTTAGTAGGTATAAAATAACAAACGCATGTAAAGAACTGAATCCAGCAGTTGATTTAAATCATATCACTTACATTAGTCAGAAAACTCACCTAAAACTTCTTTTCTTCTATTGCTTTTTCAAAATTCAGTGGAGTCCTAGACATACACATTTGTAAAATGGGCATAATAATAGTACCTATCTCGTAGGCTGCTGAGAACTAAATGATAGCATGTATGTAAAGCACTTGTACCTGGTAAGTACCATGTAAATGTTAGGTGGTTTTTTTTTTTTAAGTCCATCTGGAGAATTATAGATGATGATATATTTAATGCTTAAAATCGCTTTGAATGTCCATTGAATGTTTTTTAAATGACAGAATGCAAGTAGATTTTATTTTCTTGATAGGAAAAGAAGCATATATTAGACTATGAGCTCCTTAAGGGCAGAAAATGTTTCATTTCCATATCTTTAGCACTCGCAGACTGCATACACCCTGCATGGCTATGAGCTGGCAGTGTCCTCTGCCAGAATCCAGCTGGCTGCCTCTGAGTGTGAATGCCACGCTGCTTTCTGAGGTCGAGCCCTCTTCTGAACTGGTTCTGTCTCTCTCCCTTCACAGTGGAGGCAGTGCTGACCTCGGTGGGTCGGGGGACCCCCTCCAGGTCCTGGAAGGTGTTGTTGCGGCCGTCCATGCCAGCGTGGACAAGGGGTAAGCCTATCTCACCCCACAGCACTCCTCAGAATCTCAGAATTGCTTTTAATATCGCTATGAAACTGCCAAGACCAAGCAACCTTTCTAGGCGGTTTTGAAGGAAGAGCTGAGGACTTTCTGCATAACTAAGGAGGCTCTGCATCGGGAGTCATGGTTTCCCCAGCTGTCCTCTTACCCCGTCAGCTCTAGCGGGACACCCCCTTCCCCCCAGAACCTTGTTTGCCAGGGAGAGCATGGTCTCTTCTCACCTTGTTCTGTGTGAGGCTGGGAAGGGGAGCTGCTTTGAGCTTCTTAGGGGAGAAGGGATTCATATCTCCAGGAGGTTAGCTGGACTGATTAAGTAAGGAAACTTTCTAGAGTATATGTGTTATTTTTTTTAAAGCTTTATATATGTTAGGTCTGCCTTGCCCAAGGACTATGAATATACAGGCTTTATAAATCTAGAAAGGTGTGTGTCTCTAATGCCATTTTTTAAAAATTTAAATTCAATTAATTAACATATAATGTATTATTTGTTTCAGGGGTATAGGTCTGTGATTCATCAGTCTTACACAACACCCAGCACTCGCCACAACATATGCCCTCCCCAATGTCCATCACATAGCCACCCCGTCCTGCCACCCCTCTCCCCTCCAGTAACACTCAGTTTATTTCATAAGATTAAGAGTCTCTTATGGTTTGTCTCCCTTTCTGGTTTCGTCTTGTTTCATTTTTTCCTCTCTTCCCCTGTGATCCTCTGCCTTGTTTCTTAACTACCACACATCAGTGAGATCACGTGGTAATTGTCTTTCTCTGACTGACTGACTTCGCTTGCCATTTGTTGTAAATGGCAAGATTTCATTTTTTGATGGCTGCGTAATATTTCATTGTATATATACCCCCACATCTTCTTCATCCATTCATCTGTTGATGGACATCTGGGTTCTTTCCATAGTTTGGCTATTGTGGTCTAATGCCATTTTTAGAAAGAATTTTTCATTCAGTTGCGGTGGTAGTGACAGGAAGAACAGCAACAACAAGTTGGTGGTTATGTATTTGCCGGAGTTTACAGACATCATTCATATGTCCGATATCCATGTTATCCCTATAAGGCCTCGTCCCGATTTTCTTATTTTACTTTTTAAAAATAATCTCTACACCCAATGTAGGACTTGAACTCATGAGCCCGAGATCAAGAGTCACCTGCTCTCCCAATTGAGCCAGCCAGGTGCCCCTGTTTTCTTTTCTTAATGGGAAATATGCTATAATACTAATAATGAAGAAATATTTGTGAAAACTCCTCATAGTTCATTCAGTAATATAATTGTTTTCATTAGCATACTACCTTCTAGTTATTGTGCAGGTACACATATATTTTTATATAGCTTCAATCAAGATGTGTAAACACTTCATATTCTTCTTTTATTTCCTTGCTGTTGTAACTCTTCCCACTTGTCTTTGTAGATTTCCTCATGATTATTTCTGATGGTTGCATGTGTTGTTGCCATTTTCGAGGAGGCCTTGCCCTGAGGCATAAGCCCGGGAAATGGAGCCAGGATCCCAGCCAGGCTCTGGGTCCTCATGTAGCGCTCAGATGCCCATACAGCGCATTTCCATGTTCTGCTTTGTGCCTGAGGCTTGAGTGGAGGAAAATAGGATTAACCACATAGGTGAATCTGGGAAAGCATTGCCGTCAGGGCCCTCCACTTACTCAGCCTTCTGCCTTGCACTGTTTTTCTAAACCCCTTTGCTTTGGGGTCTCGAAGTGGCAAGGACGCTCATTAACACCTCTTAGTCGAAAGCGACATGAAAGGATCTGCACGTTCACTGTGTGTCGTAGCCCGTGCTGCGTCACGAGGAGTTAGATACGGGGAAGAACTAGCCTCCCACCTGAGAAGCCCCGAGTCTTGCAGGGGAGACGAGCCTTCCCATAGTTCTAGCCACCATACTACCGAGGGTAGGTGCTGTGCAGAAGGCAAGGTGGACGGAGTGGAGTATCCTGCCTGGGGAAGTCAGGGCAGGATACACCAGGGGTGACGCTGGTCTTGCTCCATGAAATGCGAGTCTGTGAGGAGGAGGTGGGGAATGGTCCCCCAGGCTGAGCAGTGGTAGCAGAGCACTTAGAGACGCTGTGTGGGAAACCCTCAGCCACCTTGCAGAGGTGTGGCCAGCACCAGCCATCCCGTTCAGAGCTCGCCAGCCGGCTCCCTGACTGCCACTCCCTGCTGAGCCGCGGAGCAGCCCTGCTTTCAGCTAATGCCCACCTGGAGCCCAGCCTCCCAGGGTGACATGATCCGAACAGGCAGTAAGCCCCTTCCAGTGGAGACATCTCAAAAAGATTAGAAGGCAGTATTTTTCTTTCTTTTTTTTTTTAATATTTTTTTATTATATTATGTTATTCACCATACAGTACATCCCTGGTTTTTGATGTAAAGTTCGATGATTCATTAGTTGCGTATAACACCATGCAATACGTGCCCTCCTTACTACCCATCACCAGCCTATCCCATTCCCCTACCCCCCTCCCTTCTGAAGCCCTCACTTTGTTTCTCAGAGTCCATAGTCTCTCATGCTTCATTCCCCCTTCTGATTACCCCCCTTTCTTTATCCCTTTCTTCCCCTACTGATCTTCCTAGTTCTTATGTTCCATAGATGAGAGAAACCATATGACAATTGTCTTTCTCTGCTTGACTTATTTCACTTAGCATTATCTCCTCCAGTGCCGTCCATGTTGCAGCAAATGTTAATCGTTCTTTCTGATAGCTGAATAATATTCCTGTAAATATGGACCACAACTTCTTATCCAGTCATCTGTTGAAGGGCATCTCGGCTCCTTCCATGATTTAGCTATTGTGGACAGAGCTGCTATGAACATTGGGGTGCATATGGCCCTTCTTACTACGTCTGTATCTTTGGGGTAAATACCCAGTAGTGCAATGGCTGGGTCATAGGGTAACTCAATTTTTAACTTTTAAGGGACCTCCACACTGTTTTCCAGAGTGGCTGTGCCAACTTGCATTCCCACCAACAATGTAGGAGGGATCCCCTTTCTCCACATCCTCTCCAACAATTGTTTTTTCTTGCCTTGTCTTATTTTTGCCATTCTAACTGGCGTAAGGTGGTATCTCAGTGTGGTTTTGATTTGAATTTCCCTGATGGCTAATGATTTTGAACTTTTTTTCATGTGTCTGTTAGCCATTTGTATGTCTTCATTGGAAAAGCGTCTGTTCATATCTTCTGCCCATTTTATGATTTGTTTATTTGTTTCTCCCGTGTTGAGTTTGAGAAGTTCTTTGTAGATCTTGGATACCAGTCCTTTATCTGTAGCGTCATTTGCAAATATATTCTCCCATCCCATGGGCTGCCTCTTAGTTTTTTTGACTGTTTCCTTGGCTGTGCAGAAGCTTTGTATCTTGATGAAGTCCCACAAGTTCATTTTATCTTTTGTTTCTCTTGCCTTTGGAGATGTGTCATGAAAAACGTTGCTGTGGCTGATGTCATAGAGGTTACTGCCTATGCTCTCCTCTAGGATTTTGATGGATTCCTGTCTCACCTAGAGGTCTTTCATCCATTTAGAGTTTATTTTTGTGTATGGTGTGAGAGAGTGGTCCAGTTTCATTCTTTTGCATGTAGCTGTCCAATTTTCCCAGCACCATTTATTGAAGAGACTGTCTTTTTTCCACCGGATGTTTTTTCCTGCTCTGTCAAAAATTAGTTGCCCAAAGAGCTGAGGGTCCATTTCTGGGTTCTCTATTCTGTTCCATTGGTCTATGTGTCTGTTTTTGTGCCAGTACCATGCTGTCTTTGTGATCACAGATTTGTAGTACAGGTCGAAATCTGGCATTGTGATGCCCCCAACTTCGTTTTTCCTTTTCAACAATTCCTTGGTGATTCGGGGCTGTACAGGATCTATATTCTAGAAACTACAAATCACTCTTGAAAGACATTGAAGAAGACACAAAAAGATGGAAAAATATTCCATGCTCATGGATTGGAAGAATTAACATAGTTAAAATGTCCATGCTACCCAGAGCAATCTACACTTTCAATGCTATCCCGATCAAAATAGCAACGACATTTTTCAAAGAACTGGAACAAATAGCCCTTAAATTTATATGGAAATAGAAGGCAGTATTTTTCCTAGTGAATTTCCAGCCAGACATATAGGTGAATCCAACTTGGGTTTCTTGCGTACAGACTATTTTTTTTTAAGCTTTGATTTTCAAAGAGGAAGACATTGGGGAATGGAGAAACAGAGCAAGCTCTTTCTTTTTATTCCAGAGACACAGCATAACAAAGTCTTCTTAACAGAAAAACTTCAGTGAACATTTTTTTGTTTGTTTAAAAAAAAGAAGGAAGAAAGACAAAGTCATAGCTTTCATTTCTGGCAACTATTTTTTGAATCCACACAATTAAGCCTAAATCCTTGGCTTTGATTTCTCTTCCCGAAACTATGCCTGGCAGATCATGGAGGGGAGCCACTCTCCTTTCCATGTAGCTCCCAGAGGGATCTTTAGAGTGACGGGGGGTTTTTAGACCCTTTGAAAGTAACCCTCTCAGTCACTCATTATGTGGCCTGATATGACTGCTTCACCTACAGGAGGCCACACCAGGCCTGTGTGTCACCCTCACCCTTAGGGCCACACCAGCCTCCCTCAGTCCTCGCCCCGAAACTTCAACATGCACTGCCCTCCGTGACATCTGTTTGCAGAGTAAATCCCCTCTCTTCGTGCACACTGTCAGCTCTCACACCATTCACGTGTTCTAAGGTCAGGCCTCTGCCGACCCGTAGTGTTCCTGGCAGGTAGACGACATGGAAAAGTCAGAAATTGCATGTGTGTGTTCATGGCTACCACCAGGTGTTTGGTTCTGTTTATGCCATCACTAGCATGTCCTCCTTTGACTGTTTATATTGGTACAAGTCTGATTTGCCCTTGAACTGCTGCTTCTGCTTCATTCACAAAGCCCCCGGTCCCTCCTCTTCCGCCTGTGCTCAGTGTCCACCGCACACAACCACGGCACCAAGACAGGCCACCAGTGGCGTGTCTGGACAGACAGACGTCCTTTCCAGCTTAACCACATTCTTGCCTCTGGACATCAGGGCTAAATATTGTCAGGATTTGAAAGAGTGTCAAAAATCTTTTATAGCATCTATGATTAGAGATGAGATTAGGGCAATTAAGGATTGAGAGGCTCGTGCACATAAATTGAATTTTATGAGTGTGTTTTCTCCCATGATTTATGTATGTCTGTAACATATTTTAAGAATATAATCTCAATTTCCTGTTTGGGTTAGGAATGAGTTGATTAGATTGCTTAAGGAAAACGGGTTTAAAAACACTCAATAGATAAAATAATGGTTTTCTAAAATAATATATTTGTTAAACCTAGAACTAAAAAGATCATCATGCATTTAAAAACAAAAAAGTCATGAACATCAACGACTCAGTGCTGAGATCTTCGAAGTGGCTGTTCGGCAACCCACTTAATCCTCACAACAACCCCCTTATGGTGTTATTATTATTATTTTTTTTAAGATTTTATTTATTTATTCAACAGAGATAGAGACAGCCAGCGAGAGAGGGAACACAAGCAGGGGGAGTGGGAGAGGAAGAAGCAGGCTCATAGCAGAGGAGCCTGATGTGGGGCTCGATCCCATAACGCCGGGATCACGCCCTGAGCCGAAGGCAGACGCCCAACCGCTGTGCCACCCAGGTGCTCCTTGTGCCACCCAGGCGCCCCATGGTGTTATTATTGCCTCCATTTCACATTAGGAAATGATGCCCAGACAGGTGTGGTAGTGTGTCCGGGCTCACCCAGGTAAGGACATGCTCCGAATTTTCTCTCACCAGATCTCATCTGCTTTCGACATTAAAAAGCCTGCAACGGACAGGAGTTCTCAAACGCCACCGTGCACAGGGATTGCCTGGGGGTCTTCTTAAAATATAGATTTTACTCGAGTAGGTCTGGGTAGGGCCTGAAATTCTGCATTTGTAACCGGCTCGCAAGTGCTGCTTAGTCTGTGGACGGCACTTGAAGCAGCAAGGTGTTTGGGCATCACTTCCCTCCCATTGTCCCACCTTTTGCATCTCCTTCTCTCCACCTAGGCCTCTTTTCCTCCTCTACTCCCTGCCCTCCTGTGCCTTTAGACAGCTGCTTAGCAGGAATGACCCACCGGTGGGAACCAGTGCATTAGTGATCCTCAAAAGGAGGTACAGAAATAAACCCACTCAGAGAGCGCATGGTTAATGCGGAGTCCGTCTGTGCGCTGTTCAAAAAGGAAGAAAGATTTCCCTCAAAACTATGGAGTATTTTAGAAGTTGTTGTTTGTTGGTGTAAATTGCTACTTAATCACAGTCCAGCTTCAGCTGTCTGAAAGCTTCGTGGATATTGAACAGTGTCCGATCATTCAGACTTCACTGAGCTCTTTGGTATTACCTAGGGATTTCACAGTATTTTCAGAGCATGGAAAAGAAAAGAAAAAAAAAAAAAGCCCACCAAGGCAAATTGCGTCTCATTTCTTCTTGGTCTCCGTGCTCTGTGGGGCAGAATAAATCGTCAGCTGTTGTCCGAGTACCCACCGTGCGGGAGCATTGTGTTCTGTCGTCCTGAGCCCTGCTCACAGCCACGGTCACCAGTCAGGATGGCGGGTCCACTCCTGCAGTATTTCTCGGGGCCACCTCAGGCCGCCATGTTTATGACTTAATAGCTGTCATTTTTGCCTCATTTTAGTGAGATGTGCCCAGCCTCTTGATAAACAAACCTCAGGAAGAGATTCTGGGTTGACGTACATTTGAGAACAGCCACAAAAAGGTGGTTATTCGCATTTGCCAAAAAGTTAAGACTTAAGATTGGAATTGTGTGTACATCAAAATTATTTTCTTTGTAGGAAATTTTTCTTGTGAGAGAATTCGACTGTGTTAATTATTTGCAGAGAGTTACACTTTCTACACTATGGCAAGGCCATTAGCATATTAGGAGTTCATTTATTTGCAGTTCTCGTATTCCTGACCAAGTGCCCCGGTTATTTCGTGGAAGCTAATAGATAGAAGACATTACACTGGGGAAGGTCCCCTCCACCCAGCTCCGTACGTAGTGAGGAAAGTGCACGCGGTGTGTGGATCAGTTACCTGCGATGAGGGATCTACGTACAGTGTGAATATTGGGGTCTCTCACTGTTCACTCACTTAGGTTTACTTGCTTCCCCTCCTCACTCCCTTCTTCATCTGGCCTAGCGTTTTACACATCAGAGTTTGCACACGCATTTCCCGCTGAGGCCAGGCAGGTAAGGGGGGTGAGCGAGGTGGACTGGGCTTACGGGGAAGTAGGAGGGGGTGGAGGCCGAGGGGTACAGGGGCTCCCAGGAGGCTTGTCTACAGGAAACAGCTGCCAGCATGTCCTTTTTTCCAGCTTTTCAAGGGGAGCTGGGTTGTTAAAAGAGTAGATGCAAAGAGATCTCATCACAAAGAAAAAGATTTCTTTTTTAATCTAAATGAGCTGATGGACGTTAGCTAAACTTACTGTGGAATCCTTTCACCGTACGTGTAAGTCGAATCATTATGCTCTACACCGTAAATTTATACAGTGCCGTATGTCAGTTATATCTCAGTAGAACTGGGGGAGGAAACAGAGGAGCCTGGAAAATCTTGATTTCCTGTAAAAATTTTAAATTTTGAAACACTGGCATATACCATACAAGCCAACACAAAAATGCATCTGCCAGTTTGCAACTTCTGTATAGAAGATATGACTAAGTGACCTTCTGTTCCCTTCAGGCATTCAAATTCTATGACGTTTATGTTTGTAAGAAATCACAGTGGTCCGTGTTTTTCTTGTTGGAATGCAGTCTTTCCTTCCCCCATTGCCAAATAAGAACAAGAATTTTATTTGTGTAGTGTATCATGATTCTATAAAACGCTTTTTGTATTTGCCATCTCTTTTAATGAACCTTAACCATTTAAGTTCAAGGTTGAGTTATCTTTGTATGAATGTGCCATGCAGAATCTGAAAATTCTTTTTACCACGGATTAGCTTATTAATATTCTCACAGTCTGTCTTTTTACTTTGATTCAATAATTGCTTTTGTTTGGCTCCAGTCCTTTTATGAATATCCTCTCGTGCTTCATTACGTAATAGAGCATCGCTTTTCTCAAATTAATCATTCGGTGAACATATTTGTGTTGTTACCGCTGGTAATAGAGCTTTCAGAGGACTCCTTATCTCTTGGGCCAAAACCGATCGTGTGAATGTGTGTTTCCTTTAGTAGTTAATTTTTTTAAAAATAGTGTAAGTTACTCTGTGCGGTATATTAACCTCCTCCCCAGAAAATCCTCATGATAGAGAAAAAGGTGGAAAATGGCTATTTGCAGTGAAACTATGAGTGATTTTTTTCTTTTATCTGTTTTATAACTTTTTAAAAACATTTCTATAACTTTTATAATAAAGTAAAAATGGTTCAAAATAATGTTCTCTTTTTATTCCTAAGCTCATTAAATCCTCTCCTTGCCTTCATAAAATACTATATAAATGAAATCATTTTCCTTCTTCTTCTGTTTTTTCACATTATGAAAGTCATAATTGGGTCTTTTGCACCCACCTATTTACTTCAAAAATTTCAAACCCACGGAAAAGTTGCAAGCACAGAAAAAAGAATACCTGTATACTCTTCCCCTTGATTTGCAAATTTGTTGCCATTTTATCAAAATTTCTGCTCTTTCTCTGTTTATGTGTGTGTGTGCACGTGTATTTGATGAGTTAGGAGAATGACTATGGATTTTAAAAACTCAGATTGAAATGAAAATGTTAACCATTTCGCAGCTGAAATCTATAGGAGATGGTATCTAGGTAATGTCCTTGGGTAGCTTTGCCCACAGAAGTGCCTTTCACTTCTGCGTCGTCTTATTGAACACCAGTATTCACGTGGCTACACAGTCAGGCTTGCCTAGAACATGGTGCTTCCAGAACACAGCGCTTCTCTTCTAGGAATGGGTTTTCCTAATTTTATTATGTGTTTGAACTATCAACCCAAAGTTAGAGCAGATTTCCCCAAAATGTCAAGTGTAATCAACTGCACAGTAAGTTCTAATGTAAATGGAATCTAACTCAGTGTAATGTCTTGGAAAACATAATAATGATCTTTCTATATCACATCAGTATCTGAGTAATTGTAATCTACTGCCACCGTGTTCTGGAACGTGCCCCCGTTTGGTTTGGTAGCACTGTCTAGTAATTGATAAGGCATTAAGATCGTCCAAGTTCAAATCCTGGCTCCTCTCCTTACCTTGTGACCTTGGAAACAACCTCTCTGTGGTTGTTTCCTCACCTGCGGATTGGAGATGATAGCAAATTACATGAAAGAGAGAGCTACAATGAAGTGATAGAATTCATAGCTCCTAGTAACTTCCATGAGTTACTGTTTTCATTCTTATTCACCACATTCAGGTCTTGGGTGATAGTTACACTTCCAGCTGCTCTTCATGACTCCAGCTTCTTCCCCTTCTGGCTCATACTACCTGCTCCCCACTTGTCACGCAGGTGACAGGGTCAAAAAAATCAGCTTCGTGTTGTGTGAAATTGCTTTGGACTCCAGGCCAGAAATGTGCTTTAAATTCCTTTTCTCCTGAATTATACCTAATTGGACCCCTGCAGTCTTCACCAAAAAGGGCCTGAGCCTGTCCCAGCCTGTATGCTTCTCTGATCACTTAACATGGTTATGACTTTCCAGTGCTCAGAAATCCCCCATTGTTCTCATTCCCTACTAAGTAAGACCAAACGTCCTCAATAATAATGGTTGCCACTAATTGAAGCACTTAGTTATATGTCTCTTAATATATGCTTTAAATTTATTATTTATGTATTTGTTTCATTCTCAAAAGCTTCATGAGTAAGCGGGTGGTATCCAAGTCCAGTGTACAAATGAGGAGAACTGGGGCTCAGGACCATTAAGTGGCTTCTTGGTCAGCGTCACGGTGTCAGGAAGAGGTAACTCTGGTTGCTGCAGAGCCTGTGCTTTCAAAGCACGAAGCCGCCTTTGCAGCCGAAGGCGTGTGCTCTTGGCCGTCCGGGTGAGCAGAGCTCTGCTGGCTACCCTAGCCCCCCCCTCTCGTCTCCCAGCTGGACATCTGTGCTTTCATCACTCCCTGAACATGCTCCGTCTTTTCGAGTCTTTGGAGTTTTCTTCTTGCTCTCCTCTTTGTCTGGACTGTTTTTTCCCCACCTTTCCATGTACATACATCCCTTTTGTCCTTTATGATCCTGTGCAAATGCCACATCCTCTGTGAAGCCTTCCCTGATTCTACTCACTCTTCCTCCAAAATGATTATTCATATTTACATACATTAGTAATTTGAATAATAGTCACTTTTAAAACACTCTGTACCGTTATGAGTTCTTCGAAGGCAGGAATCCTATGATTTTCATCCCTGTATCAAGCACAAACTGGTGCTTTGGTAATACCAGTAATAATCATAATGATCATTATGCAGACAATGGCTATTACTTGTTAAGTACTTCCTCTGTGTTATGTACTGTGGCTAAGTACTTTATATACATTATCCTGGTTTCACAGACGCAAGGAACACACTTTCAGGACCTATGTCTACTTAACTATAAAAAGGGTATGATGACATTCGTGATTTTTATCTGGGGCCAGGGTTCACAGTTCCATCACATTCGCCCAGAATGCTTTTCCTCTGCATGGCACTGTCTGCTTACTTTCCCACATAGATTTCCAGGAATTCTTGGTGGTGGTCTCCTTTTCTTGCACCCCAGTTTTGCCATTTTTGATACATGTCAAGGACACACATAGGTAAAGCTAACAAATGACTTCGTAGATTGAGAAAATGCTTGAGCCAGTTATCCATGGCGTTTAATCATTTCTTTTATTCTGAAATACAAATACTGAATTGTCTTTTTAATCTGAATTTCCATGAAATGGTATTGACAAGTATATTATAGATTGCATACTAACAGAAACACTCAATGATAATTGTCAAAATTTAAAAATTTCCTGTGGTTTTGTTAGATCATAGAATTTGGAACTTGGTCTAGGTGATTTATTGCTGGAAGCCTCAGAAGTATGTGGTTACAGCAAAATGTACATGATTCAGTGCTTTAGCACTGCTCCCCAGGGCCTTGTGCAAGTGAGGTATCTATCGAAGACCTCTTAACAGTGATCAGTAGTAATCCATTGACATCATCATCAAACCATCGTCAGACCATCATCACACCATGCTTTCCTGAGAGGGCCCATTTGGGATTACAAGGGAAGAGATTCTAGCGCCGGACAGGTGCACAAATATTTTCTTCTCTGAAGCCTTTTAGACGTCACAGTTCTTTAATAACCAGGCATTCGTATCTTATCTTTAGGGTAGTATGAAACCCAATGCTCTAACCCCATATTGAAATTCTATCACAGAGAATAGTGGTAGAAAGAACGTGGAGTTGGGAGTTGTGTTGCACTATTCTAGAGACCTGTGGGTATATCATATTCCTTCCTTGAAGCCTGTTTCCTCATCTATAAAAAGGAATTTACATGTACAGCATAAGGACTGTAGTTAATAGTATTATCTATTTGAAGGTTACTAAGAGAGTAGAACTTAAAAATTCTAATCTCAAGAAAAAAAATGTTGTAACTATGTCAGCTAATGGGTGTTAACTAAACTTATTAGTAACTATTCCATGATATATACGTACATCAAATCATTAAGTTATGCACCTTAAATTTACACAATGTTATATGTTAGTTTTCTCTACAACTGGAAAAAAATTTAAAATAAAATGGAATTTATAATATCTACTTTGCATAGTTACTGTCAACTATTAATAGTTTATATAAAACTTAGAATGATTCCTGGCTCTCTGTGTATCATTAACCGAAATAAACCGTACTTCTTATTAAACTTTGCCTGAGACATAGAGTAGCTAAGAATATATTGATTATTTTTCATCTGCTTTATGTAACTCAATATGATACTGCTTAAAAATTACATTGAAGCATGAGAGATTATGGACTCTGGTAAACAAACTGAGGGCTTCAGAGGGGAGGGGGGTGGGGGAATGGGATAGGCTGGTGATGGGTAGTAAGGAGGGCACATATTGCATGGTGCACTGGGTGTTATACACAACTAATGAATCATGGAACTTTTCATGAAAAACCAGGGATGTACTGTATGGTGACTAACATAATATAATAAAAAAATATTATTAAAAAAATTACATTCATCTTACATAGTTTTAAAATACCTAATATGGTTGCCTTGTGCCATTTAAAATCTAAATTTTTCTTCTCAATAGGAACAAAGAAAGTAATGTTACCCAACAAACAAGTCTTTGGGTCAATCACCACATTTGATTACTGGGATTTTTTCTTTTTTTAAAGACTTAAAGAGTTTCTACCTAACCGTTGCTTTTGCCCTTCAGAGAAGACCTAGTTTCCTCCGAGGACCTGCTGGAGTGGCTGCGGCCCTTCTGTGCTGATGACGCCTGGCCCGTGAGACCCCGCATTCAGGTGCTGCAGATTTTGGGACAGTCCTTTAACCTGACAGAGGAGGATGGCAAGCTCCTTGTGTTCTTTAGAACAGAAACCATTCTCAAAGCCACGTGGCCCCAGAGACAGGTAAGCGAGCATCTGACTAGTTACTGAATATTTTCCCTATTAAAAATAATTGGAGGTTATTTCTTGATCACTTATAATAATATGGTGAATAATCAGGTTGGTGATTCCAACTTTCCACTATGTTGCTCAGTCCAGCTGTTTAGTAGTTAAATATGTACAACAGCATTGGTTTGGATTTGTCCTTCTGTGTGAATATGCATGTGCACTGGAGGTGATGTCTCTTTCACCTCCCATGTGTGGAGCGTTTTTCTCTTCGTAGATATAGTCAGGATTCTCCACAGTATCAGTTAATTATCGCAGCTCTCCCTGTCCCTGGAGAAATGCAAATGGAAATGGAAATGCGGTGTGCAGTTTAGCTAATTCATTTTTTTCATACTCTGCCCAGGCAGGCAGGTGCCCTCCTCTCTCTCCTGTACCTAGATCGATAATGTTGCACACACACAAGATCTCATTTTCTCCATCCCATCCTTCAAGACTCACTCAGTCCGTCATCTCTCTGGAACCTTCTCTGACCATTTCAAACTTAACTTTGAATTCCACACATTCCAGCTTTAATTATGTATCATGTATTATTATTATCATTATCATCATCATCATCATCATCATTACTATTTAAGTCTTGTCTCTCCACTACTGTGGAAACTCAGAAACCCTGGAGGATGTATTATTATCTTTTGAATTCCCTTAAGTATTCTGTGCACATACTCTGAACTCAGATACTTGTTGATTGAGTAAATGGGAATGCTGATTCCTAAATCAAAGAAATACGGTGGCCATTGAAGTTTGGCTCGAACTCTAAATTGATGCATCCTAAAAAACATAGGATATAAGGATCAGTCATCTCAGTCAAGTGCGTTAGCCTGCATGGTAGACCATATGCCAATAAGATACAGCTTCCTGCATAATCTGCTCTGCAAGAGAGTTTCCTGGAAGTCTGACTGCAACTCAATTCACCTTCTAATTTTAAAGCTTTGCTCTGTAATTAATATTTATGTCCTTTTTACTACACTGAAAGAACAATGCATTTCTTTTTTTTTAACAATGAATCAGATATTAATATCTTGAGACTCCTCTCAGAACATCTTCATAATTATTATCTTATATGTTCTTTATTTCCCTATAGGAGGGAAAGAGGTAAATACTATTATCTATTCTTTAGAGTTAGAGAATTTGAGATGCAAAAAAGATGGACTTATCAGAGATTCTGTAATCTTGCCAAGTTGCTGAAATGGATTGTATTTTAAAAGTCACTGTTATCTGAGTAATACTCTTTCTGAAGCCCCATGACCTTACCAACATATTTAGTCTCAACATTTTGCCTCGAAGAGATCACTAACAGTCTTTTTAAAGAGCAGTGTATGAACACAAATACAATAGACGATAAAGTATATTCCAGGTCTCTGGCGTAGTTGACGTTGGACGTATACTGGTTTTAATGACAGGAAGGTTCGTGTAACGTCTCCAAGGTAAGTTCAGAATTAGGTCGTGTTATGTTTGCCACATGGGATCTTGGACTGTGACTCATTCTGAAACAAATGAACGCTTCTACTCTTAGGTGCTTTTCTGACACAACCTCCAGTTTCCAAGTTCTCAACCTTGCTCAGTTTCCTCTCCGTTGGTGGCTGGACCTGGGTGGGACCGTGAGGCCGCCTTCTCCGGTTGGAGCCTCGCTTCATGTTATGTCCGACCTCTATGCCAACAGTATTACAAAACAATGTGCAGACCAGGGAAAGGGGAAAACATCCATCTTCTCTGTCACGTCGAAACAGTAGAACAGATGCTTTGATATTTGGGGCAAAATGCTTCAGAAATAGCATGAATATAACCATGCTTTCCTTCTTCTTTTAAGCTTTCCTTCACTTTCCAATTACCTAAACAACAAGTTCCAATGTTTGTAGGATTCTGGTGATTTCTGGATATTTCTGAGATTTTAATTTCTTTATAGTGACGCTTATTCCAAAAACAGGATCTAAGGGAGCTTAGCCTTTGTTAAGATTCCTTTTCTGTGTACTTTTCTGTACTGACTGACTATCTCACCGAGCAGAGTCTGGCTTCTCTCCTTTGCTGTCTGTGTGTAGATGCTCTTGTCCCTGCTTTTTCAGGCCCTTCGAAAACATCTCTCCCAACCCCTCTGACTCAAGTAAAATTCATCATACCCCCTTACTCTTTCTATGTTCTCCCCCCTTTTCCTTTATCCTTATAACAGAGCAGTTTCCCTGTTCTTGGAAGCTAACGAGCTGCGTTTCTTCAAGTAGTTGGTAGTGGAAATACAGAAACTATCCTCATGGCTTAATTATGCCGTTCATCTATAGTCTTCCTCCCCAAATAAATTAAGTCAGTGAGCGTCTCCTCCTCCTCCTCCTGTAAAAATGAAGTATTCTATGTCAGCCTGGCATTGCTGATTCAAATCTGTTTTGGAGGGCAAGTGAATTTGGTCAGGGAATTCTGCCTATAACTGTAAATAACTGTTCGCTACATGGAAAATGAATGCAGAAAACTTGTGGCTTCACAGTGGAGACAGCAGCAAATTCTAGAACGTTACAGAGCTGTGCCCAGAGTTTACATTGGAGGTCCTCTCCATTATTGTTTTTAAAAGCCTGTGTTACCTTTCTCTAGAGCAGTAGAAAGATCAGGGCCCGGTGAGTAAATCCTTTGTAAGCATAGGTCTTGGCCACCCACCCTCCTCTGTTGCTTTATTGCCTTAGAGAAGATTCCTAAACTGTGAGCCTTGTCTACTCGGTGTGCAGAGTGGAACCTTGAACTAGGGGAGATAGAGCGTGGTTCGCTCACTGTCATTTCTTCCACACCCACTAAACTCTTCCTCATCTCTCTATCCCAGACACCTAGAAGACCCCAAAATGTTGACTGCATGGGCACACATTTTCTCTGTTCCCTATCCCTTTCTTCATTCTCAAAGGTAATATTAAGGGTAGAGACAGATTCTTACCGAGCGAAGATAAGAATAGATAATAATATTGCAATGTTCAATTACCAGAAAATGTAGGACTGCTACCTTTGCCATGGCTGGTAATCCTCTTAGGCAGACTTTGCATACATCAAAGAGGGACTTAATATTTAATTATCCTCGAGGTGCCCAAAGTAGTGGCCCCACAAATCAACGTGTTGCTGGGAAACCAGCCAGCTCCTGCAAAATTAAACACAGAGTCTGTGGAGCCTGCTACCTCTCTGGTTCTCAGACAGCAATTCCTAGTTTTCTAATGATTAGTTAACAGAATTAAAAATTCAGAGGCCCTCGTTTTTCAACTGCTTGAGAGGCCTTCCTCCCCATTCCAGAAAAGTGCCCTGGCATGGAGGACGGGAGAAGGGAGGGAGAGAAGGTATGGCAGGGAAGGATGAATGTACGGTGTTCATTCCCTTTGTACAATTTATCTGAGTTTTTCAGGTTTTGTAATTTTCTAGTTAACTGGTGCATGAAAAATATAGGCCAAAATACTGATGTTTCCTCAAAAAATTCCATATTCCTTCCCCTTATTGTTTTTTCTGTATTTGTATAAAAAGGGACATGTGGCTTAGAGTTGCACCTTTTAAATTTCACTCTGTCTGGATTTGTGGTCATAAGTGATCACCTGAAAAAATTAGTTTAAGAAAGCTTATTATTTTTTTTTAAGTAGGCTGCATGCCCAGCATGGAGCCCAACGCAGGGGACTTGAACTCACAACCCTGAGGTCAGGACCTGAGCTGAGATCAAAAGACGCAAGCTGAACCAACTGAGCCACCCAGGCGACCCAGTTTAAGAAAACTTCTAATCTTATTACAAATTCATGCATTTTGCCTACTTTGAAACATGCAAGGACATATTAAGTCTTCTGGTCAGAGGCCAGTTTAGCTTCATTTCCCAAAACATTAACAAAATACACACTTCTTTATCAGAGCTCAGAAAGTGAACAGTATGCAGAGCTAGATTTAGTTTCTTATGAAGAATTTGCTGTTACCTTAAATGTCTTCAAAGCTAAGATTCACTGCCGTAAATGATTTGCTTAATCAAGCATAGGGTCATATTTGATGTTAAAAATATGTGTGCCTACACACATATATCCCACACATATGAATTATCCATACATGTAATAGATCTTTAATAGCCGTGGAAACCGATTCCTGGAACCGGAGGAGACTTTTGAAAGCCTGCCAGTTCCATAGTCACATTTTATAGAAAAGGACATGATGTCCAGAAAGAAGTTACTTCCTCTGATTTTAGCTTAAATGTCACCGTTTCTAAAATGACTGCATCCTAAAGTAGGTCCCTAGTCACAATCTGTATCATAAACTCTTTAATTTTCTTGTAACCATCACTATCTGCTAAATTCTCCCTGCCGGTCCTTCTATCTGTCTATTATATGATGTCTGTCTTCTTCCTTTAGAATATAAATAACATGAGAACAGGGATCCTACAGACACTCTCGGTAAATAGTTGTTGAATAAATGAATATTTAATTTTTAAAAACTTATCTAAGGTCACCTTTAAAATGGCAAGGCCAGGACCCCTGAGTTTCAATCGGCTGTTCTTGCCACGAGTGGGGAAGGATTAGACCAAGCTGCTTCCCACTTAAATGCAAGGAAAAATAATTTGCTTGGAATAGTGAAAAGGTTTCCTTGCAGAGTGGCCTGGTGCTTGTAGATTGATACTGTTTTTTACTAATTTGCTGTACTTTGCTGACAGTGATTCCTGGCCAGCCAGTTGCTTCTCAAATGGAAGCAAGCGAGTCACAAGCATGTTTGTCTGGACATAAGCAAGAGATCTGAAATATTCTAGTAGAGCTCAATGTGCCTTTTCTCCTAAAATGCTTCAAGTTAAGGGAGCATCCGTGCTACTGGGTTCTGCAAATATTTGGAAACCTGGGAAGGCCCTTCTTTATGAATAAGGATTTTTTTCCTTTGAGGATATTCCCTCTTGTCGTGGGTATCATGGGGGGAAGAGGGGACTGTGGATTGTACATGAAGTGCACATTACCATGTCATCTTTATTTTTTTATAATAATTTTTTATTATGTTATATTAGTCACCATACAGTACATCCCAGGTTTTTGATGTAAAGTTCCATGATTCATTACTTGCGTATAACACCCAGTGCACCATGCAATATGTGTCATCTTTAGAACATCCTTGCTAAGTCATTACCATTCTCTGTGTGAGATGAGGTCACATAACCTATTAAAGCCACCCAGCTTGTAAACTGGAGTTCAAGCCCAGTTCTGTCTGATCTCAAAGCCTGTGTTCTTGGCCCTATACCACACTTCGTCCCGTCTGCCAGGGAAAGATATTCAGCACGAAGGTTTGGGTATCCGTGAACTACATAAAGCATGCTCTGCTCACCTTCTCCTCTTGCTACTGTGACTTTGCCTGGATTGCACATGACTGGGCATGAGGAATGAGGAGTCTGATTCAGAAAACAGAAAGCATTGCTTCATCTCTTAGCATTTTTCACCGTCTCAGTACAGAGCACTGTGTATGTTCACTGCCGCTGAATCAGAATGTCCTGAAAAGTGCCACGCCTAATAACTGTTGTATGTGAACTGTTCGTTGAAGATCCTTCAAGCACAGATTATGCACCATTCACTGTACTGTACTCTGGGCTAGACAAAGAGACCAGGCCATCAGCAGTGAAGTGTTTGGGCTCTTTACACAACTGCGTTCAGATCCCAGGATTACCACTCATTCGCTCTTCAACCTTGGAGATGTCACTAAGCCTCTCACAGTGGGGTAATGCACGTAAATCTCTGACTCCAGCCCAGGGAAGTGGGCCCTGTTGGTGTGGGGACTCCGATCCAGTGGAGCACATAGGTATAAAGCAAAGAAGCAAATTCCCTGAAGACTGTAAGTGCTGTGGAGATGTCTGCACAGTGCTGGGCTCAAGGGAGGGCCCGTAGCCATCGTGTCTGGAGGCAGTGAGGAAAGCCTGCCCCGAGGAGACGAGTCTTGAACTGAGTTCAGCACAGCTGGATGTATGGAGCAAAGGCAAGAGATGAAACCGGAAAGAAGCCGGCCAGACTACTTCCAGTGTCCCGCACAGGTTTCACCTTGACGGTGCTAAGCCCCCATGGAAGAGGGGTGCCCAAGAAGCAACGTGATCAGATATGTGTTTTAGGAGAAGCCCTCTGACCTCTGCATGAGCAGTGGGCTGGAGTGGTGCCAATCAGTGGCAGTGGTCAAGTGGCCCGAATTTGGCCTTGAACTTGGTACCACCGTGAAGATAGAGGAGGGTAAAGAAAGCTGAAGGGGTTACTACCAGGGGCTGGGGGACTGCTTAGACACGGGGGGACAAGAAACACGTTTGGTGTCCCTCTGATGTTTGCCTAAGTTGCCAAGGATGAAAAGGCACTAGGAAAGAGAAGAGGACAAACTAGTTTTGTGGAGAAAGACACTAAGTTCAGGGCGATGTTTTACATCTAAACAACACTTTTGGGGGCCGGGGGCTGTGTGGTGAGATAGGGAGGTTCTACTTATCCCCTTCACTAGGCAGACTTTCTTCATAGCCTTCTCTATGTCCCAGGTCACAGCGACCTCTTCCCAGATGCACACTGAGTTTAGTATATGTCACCGGTGACTGCGTCCTCCATCCCACCGCCCTCCTCCCAGGGTCAGGTCAGCTCGGGACCCACTGGGGCTCTGTTTGTAGTGAGAGAATCACATCCAGGGCCTCACGCCCAGAGGCGTGAGAACGTCAGCAGCCACGCTAGGCATGCCCCTAACCTCTCCTATAGCAGTGCTGTCTCTTCGTTCCTTGTCAGGATTAGAGAGAAAAGCCGAAGGATGACAGGGAAGAGGCGGGAAACATCCGAGCGTTTGGATGTTGGAGTGTGGTGAGCCTAGGAAGTAGGTGGGGATGACTTTTCAGGTTTTTCTTTGAACTTTTTGTTTGGAAAGAATTTCAGATTTACCCCCCAAATTGCATAAATCATAGAGGCGTTGTAACAGCTCATCAGCTCCTGTGGAAGGTAGGGATATGGTGATTCATAATGACTACCTCAAGAATCATTCTCTACATGATGGTAATTATGTTCCATTCATGAAGTATGTGCATGTGCATTAATATCTATTTTGTATTCACAAATACCTGAAGGTCAACTAAGCGGCATGGCCGGGGCCTCTGGAAGGTGCGGCTTTCAGGAGGAATCCTCAGTGTAGGGTAGCCATGTTCGCTGTCAGCGGCCACAGAGAAATTCCAGGTGAAAACTGTTTTCATCAGAGAATAGGTGACTCGGTCCACGTTTTCAAGGACAGCGACTCTCTGATAAGGAGGCTGCAGCTACTTGACGAGTTGACTTACAGCAAGGGCTAAAGTCCCCTAATTCAGTGAGGACAGAAGCGTCGCTTTCAGAGACAAAACGGAAAGAAATATCTTTATGTTTGAGTCGCATTTGAATTTTGCCCTTTAAAATCCTATGATGTTTAGTTAGAGGTGTCTGTGTGGAATCGTCACTAACTGTAGGGTGCCTGTAAAATATTGGACCTTTTCACCCCCCTGCTCACTGGGAAGGAGACAGAGGCGTATGTTACTTTCTCTTTCGCTGGAGAAAAGGGTAGAATCAAACAAAACTTAGAAGAAAAACTTGTGAGAAATTGCTGATTTTTTCACTCATCATAGAAGGCATGCTATGGAGCCATTCCAAATCCTGTATTGTACAGATAAACGAGCCTTTAACAAGAGATGAACATTAACCCATGATTCCATTATCCTAAAACAGCCACATTTCTTTGTATTCTTTTTCTGTCCTGTCTCATCTACAGACCTAATTCTTATTAGAAGAAATCACAGCACATATCCAGCTCTCTGTTTTTTTATATGTAGCTGTAACATAAATAATACCTGTCATTTATTATGTCCTACCATCTGCCAGTCATTTTGCTAGCTACCTTATTCACATTCTCTTATTTAATAATCACAACTAGCATATAATATGTGTTATCTTCGTCTTACAGAAGAGGCAATTAAGCCTCAGAAAGTCCAGTAATGTCTCCAAAGTATGTCTTTCCACGTTACTTTGACTTTATCAGCACCATTTTGAAGCTGCATATTTAATCAAATTGCCCTTTATCATTATTTTACAGTCTCCTTAGTGAGGTATGTTGAAGCATTTGCTGGCCACCTACAGGTCATTTTTCCTTGATGCTAAACTGTGTCCTACGAGCATTTCATCTTGTAGCTGTTCAGGCACATAGCAGTTCTCCGTACTCCTCACCCTTGCCTTGAAGTGTATTTAGATGCTGTCAGGACATATTTTAATAAGAACTGGGCTACTTTCTGGAAAAGAAAAAAAACCTGATTCTTTCCTAGGTCCGCATTCATGTTCAGCCCGCGCCTTGTTTTCAGATATTTTAGGGAATTTAAATTCCCATGGTATTAATAGCGATCTGATGCTCCCACAACTTCTGTAGGCCTTTGAGACCCATTGCCTTCACTTTTGTTGACTCAAAACAATACTTCTCTCTTTAATTTTTTTGCGGATACTTTGTCAGATTTATAACATCATGATTTTCTAAAACTTAAGATTAATTTTTGTAGCCATGAATGAGTAGCATTACTAGTCGTGATATGAAAATATATTGAGCCAAAACCCTTGTCTTTTCTGTTTGAAGAAGTTTCTTTAGTCAGTCTTCAAGACGAAGGCTGTTCGTAACAGATTCTTTTAGTTTTCCTTACTTGAGAATGTTTTCATTTCCCTTTTTTTTCCCTAAAGGATAGTTTTACTGTATATAGAATTTATAGTTGGTGGTTCTTTTAATACTTGAAAAATATTGTGCCACTTCTTTCTGGCCTCTGTGGTTTCGGATAAGCAATGCCCTGTTATTAAAATCATTGTTCTCTCTATAGGGAATGTATTGTTCTCTCTCTGGCTGCTTTCAAGATTTTTTTTCTTTGTCTTTAGTTTTCAAGAGTTTAATTATGATGTGTCTGGGCGTAGATTTCTTTGGTTTACCCTGCTTGGGGTTAGCTCAGCTTCTTGAATCTGTAGATTATTATCTTCCACCAAATTTGGGAAGCTTTAAAATGTTATTTCTTAAAAAACTCCTTAAACTCCACCTTCTTTCTCCCTTCCTTCTGGAACTCTGATGAGAAATGACCTCACCTGGACTTTTGATCAGGAGTCAGAAAATACTGAGTCTACGTACCCCTCTTCCATTGGATGAGGGGATACCAGACACTGTGCATATGTTGTGCCTCCAGTCCTGGGGTCCCAAGCTAGTTAGCTTTCCCCCTCCCACCTTTAGGAGCTCTTTGGTTGTCTCTTTCGTTATTTCCAAAGTTTGTAGTTGTGCTTAGCAGGGAGGAGTAGGGAAAAATAGGGTCAGAGCCATTTTGTTCAGGCTGCAAGTCCTTTGCATATGTTTATCTTTCTTTATGCAGAAATTCATTTTGAGTTTTGGTTACCTGAAATTATTTTTAAAACCTTATAGGATATGATGAACAGGATAAGCTTATATTATCTTAGTGAATTTAGATAAATTTAGATATTTTAATATGTAGACACAAATCCTAGATTGGCCCTTATATATCAAAGTATGTAATGATTATCCAGCAAAGTGTATTCTTTCTCAAGTGTTAAAAAACACATACTCAAGTCCATTTTCAGGCCCATTTTCTTCTCTCATGTAAGGTGAGGCTTTTGCAGCATAGAGAATTTAAAATTACTTTCTTAAGAGCTGAACAACTTAAACATTTAAACCCTTTATGATGTGAAGGGGAGTGTACAAGTGTGCCTACCCAAAGTAGGTCATTGTGTAAATTGCTATATTTTTCACATTTCTATTTTAAACATGTGGCCAATGCTCTGAAAAGTAAGTTACTAATAATTGAAATGGTTAATGAATTTTCAGAAAACAGTGTTTCCCAACAAAAACACACTTAAAAAGTCTGTGTGCACATGAAGAAGGTGTTATACAAAGAAACTCCTTGCCAAACATATTTTAAAAATGGAAACTATTATTGGCACACTAATATAAAAACAAACTTATCAAGGTTTAATTGATAGTTTTTTTTTTAAGATCTTTCTCTTCCTTAGCATACACTTCATGTCCTAAAAATTGACAAGCTGTTGTAGTTTTTGAAAGGAAAGAAATCCGAATGATACTGAAAAGAAGAGTCACTTTTTTCTAATCTCTTCCGCTTCATGGTAGGCGTCGACTAACCCGTGTAGACTTACAGTCCACGTAAGGAGAAACTACTTGTTATTCGTTCTGCAGGAGTTAATCGTAGCAAGTGGAGTATCAACGCTGCTCATAACATTACAGACCTATCATTCAGTTGTCTTTAAATATTTTCAAAACACAAAACCTTTTCTTCAAATAAACTGTAAAAACTTGGATTTTAATGCAGAAAACAGCAGCCATTTTCCCACTGCTGACCATCAGGCACCTCCTCAGAACTTCTGAGCCTTTGGGGATTCTTGGAGCCCCTTTATCGATGAGGGAAATGAGCCTCAGAGCAGGACTGTACTGAAATCACACAGCCACCCACACGGCGTTACTGGTCGACACATAATGTCAAAAAACAGCCCCCCTCAGGGTCTCTCTTAGTGACTTCCTTCTCAATGGCATTTTCTTTATAAGCCTCACATCTATCTCCAATAACAAAAGAGCCAAAAATGTATGGCCACACCATGAATATTTAATATCACCATTCTGTGCTAAAATATTTTGTAAATGATGGAATATCTTCACTGATTCATTTGTTTATCCATCAGTTCAAACACCCAATAAGTGCTATGCATCTCCTGTCCATCGGGCATTATTTGAAGTAGTAGGATAAACCAGTGAACAAACGGAAGTCTTTTCAAGGAGCTTCCATTGTTATAGGAGATGAAAGACAATGAGCAAATATGTGGATAATATGTCACATGCTTGTAAGTGCTAAGAAGGAAGATAAAA
Source organism: Ursus maritimus (assembly GCF_017311325.1). Classification (NCBI taxonomy): domain Eukaryota; kingdom Metazoa; phylum Chordata; class Mammalia; order Carnivora; family Ursidae; genus Ursus; species Ursus maritimus. The sequence goes on along the minus strand of NW_024426774.1, from coordinate 11,148,431 downwards.
CGAGGTAAGGGAGACAGACAGTGGAGGGGAATGCAACCCGAGGAGGGCAGTTACACAGCACATTCTCTGATGAGGTGACATTTGAGAAATTTGAAGGAAATACGCAAATGAGCCCTACAGATATCTGCAGAGAGTGTATGCCAGGCAGAGAAAACAGATCAAAGTTCCCGAGGTAGGAGTGGCGTGGTGGACGCGGGGCACCTGAGCCTGGAATTGAAGGTGGGAGGCCGGGTAAAAACAGGTGGATGTCTTGAGTTTGAGATTTTTTTTTAAATGTTTCTTTATAAGTAGGCAAGAACATATTGCCAAACTCCCAATCAGACCACCCGTTTATATACTTCACAGTGTGTCTAGCTTACTGAGTCCTCTGGTTTTCAGAACATCCTGATCTGGTTGTAATTACGTAAATTACGTGGTGGCTCTGCCGCTTGCTGGCCGCGTGACCAGGACAGATAAGGCTGTTACCTCATCTGTAAGGGGAGGTTAATAACACCCGTGCTGTTCTCCACCCAAAACGGTTGTAACGGTGAACTCTTCCTGGATTCTGAAATTATTTCAAAAACTATAAACTGTTCTTAGGTTATTAGTCCATGGAGGAATGACGCGGGGCTTTCCAGCAGGTTTTGAAGGATCTGTCAGCTTGCCGAATGAGCAGGACTTACCATAGTGATGACCAGTCATTTCATAGTACATATCAACCGTTGTGAAAATGCGGAATTCATGCTATGACTTTTTCAGGTGGCTCCTTGGGATTAGAGCCAGAATGGCCACTAAATTAAATGCTTTGGAAACATGCATCTGTACAGACAATTTAACGAATGGATAGGTAACCATCCATTCTCGTTATCCTTTCAAGGTATCTGCCATCATCTGAATCTTATGTACCCAAATGTAGAGACTTTGTGTTAAGAGAGGCTAGGGAACAGCAAAACCAGCTGTTGGCTACCTTTATATTGAAAACTGCTTTCTAACGGAACCTAGCAAACACCGTCATCCGCAGATGCTGGAGATGGGATTTGTTTCAGGACTGCCTCCCTGTAAAGGAAGTATCATTCAGTTACGCAATGAGAGGACAAATTCATGTCTTTACTTGATCGAAACTTCTTCTGTGTTAGAAATGGAGATGCAAATAAATGATATTTTGCTTTATTTTGATGTGTAATGAAAATCCTATGACAATTGCACTTTAGTCAATTTTTAAATTTCAAATTAGAGAAATTTTCTAGACTATATGAAGACTTAGCATTAATAATACTAAAATGAAGAGTAGAAATGTATTTAGGATGATTTAAATGAAAAAAAATTGGCTAATGTTAAGTATGATGAACTGTTATAATTTCATATACAATAATTCTGTATTTTAACATAATACATATTAAATACCAATAAGCCAGTCCTCTACTTGTTTGAATTTATTTTTGTAAAGAACATTAAGAACCTTCCTGTAATTTGTTCGAAACAATTTTTTAATGTAAGTGTTTGAAACTGGGTGAGGCTTAGAGCGTTCTGAAGATTTGAGGGGGTGGGAGGAGCTGAGGGTGGTGGTGTTGAACCTTTCCTCTCAACACATAGTAAAAATTTTCAAGAGTGTTTAATCAAAATCATCAAATTTGAATTCTTCTGTAAACCAGTGAAGTAACCTTTGCCACCAGTGTCAAGTGTGTGTTTCCACTTCCAGGTGGACATAGCTGACATTGAGAATGAAGAGAACCGCTACTCTCTCTTCACGGAACTCCTGGAATCCAGCCACCAAGAGGTGGAATTTCAGCACTTGGTTTTGCTCTTGCAAGCTTGGCCACCTGTGAGACATGACTCCGTGTAAGTATAAACAAAAACTTAGATTTCTTTTGTCTGCTCTTTATTTTTAAAAATGAAGTACCTTCAAAAGAGCCAATGAAAAGAAATATGTGAAATCAGTATTAGCCTTTAGCAGAAATTAAAATTGTTTATTTGAAATATTGTAGTTTCTTTCCATTTCTCCTTGCAAATATTTTACTCAAAAATATCAGAGCATGCTTAGTCATAACATCTGATTTTGGGGGGCCTGGGTGGCTCAGTCATTTAAGCGTCTGACTTCGACTCAGGTCATGATCTCAGGGTCCTGGGATCCAACCCCGCATCAGGCTCCCTGCTCAGCGGGGACTCTGCTTCCCTCTCTCTCTCTCTCTCCCCCTCCCTCCCCCCCACCTCTGCACCTCCCCACTGCTTGTTCTCTCTCTCTTTCTCTCCAATAAATACAATCTTAAAAAAAATATCTGATTTATAATATTGACAAAATAATTTCATTCTGGTATTTTCACCAGGAAATGTTTTGAGTCTCTTTTAACACAGCTTGCAGTGCTGACTTGAGAATCCATATGGAATAAATTGATAATTCCCATTTATTGAGGACACACAATGTTATGTGCAATTTACATATATTATCAATTCACTCAGTAAACCTACCCAGAAGGCAGTGTTCTCAAATTTTACAGAAGAGTGAATGGAGACTCAGAAGGTAGATGACTTCAGGCATCCCGTGGCTGGTAAGTGGAGGAGGCGGAGCTCTAATGACGCCTGGCCACCTTCACGCCCCTGCACCCTCCATGTCCCACTGAGCTCACAGCTGCCACTCGTGGCTGCATGCAGTGGCCATGCAGTCCCTGTGCTGTCAGCCAAGGATTCCTTTGGAAGAGGTGGCCAGCTTTCCTCTGAGCACATATGCTGTCTGTCATGAACTGCTGCTCCTCGTTGGCAAGAAATAGGAGCCCCCGTGCGCCGTTTCAAACACCTGCTTGTCCCCCTCCCCTCCCCTCCCCGCCCCGTCTTGTACTGCCGTGCTCAGCAAGCCGATGCTGCCGAGGCCAGGGCACATCTCTGGGCCTCGGAAGTTATAGAAGGAGGGCTTCCTGAAGATAAATTAGTCTATGAGCAATTTTTAAAGCACTCCTAAAGAACATCTAGCAAAGGCTCTTGACCTTCACCCTGGGATGAGAGTGTTAGGAATTTCCGAAGCAAACCAAAGAGAATGGTGTTTTTGTTTTGTGTCCAAGTGTCTATAGAAAGGGGGAAGAAAGTTTCTTGGATCTCTATCATTTGTGGCGTGGATGCCGTGCAGACATGTAGTCTTCAAGATAAAGTTCTTACCTTCGCTGTTTGAAACGCTGCTGTCCCGGCTCTCATGTCATAAAACCTTCAGTTTTCCATGTGACCGTGCATTGAAGCCGCATTGCCATCTGGTCCCGGCTGTCTTGGCAGAGCTGCCCCAGGACCCCAAGTGCTCGTTAAAAGCAGTCTCCCATGATTGACTCGCTGAGTCCAGCTCTCTCTACGGGGCCTGGGAATCAGTTTCTAACCAGCTCGTCTGTGATGATAATGTGCAGTAGATGCGGGACCCACTAATTAGGTTGTCAGGAATGCTTTGCTTTTTTAGCAAATGATTAGGGTTGCATTGTAGATTTCCTCATGCCCTCAAACTGGATCTCTTGGTCGAAAGAGAATTTTTCAAAAAGTACAACCCCGTCTAGTAGGTTAGTTTACTGTGGTTTTACAGTTTCTTGTACTTTTAGAACAGTGACCATTTCAAATCACTCACTTACCCACAAGAAATAAAACCAGCTTCACTTAAGACATTTATTGCATTTTAAACATGTAATGCATTTATAGATTTAAAAAATCTTATTTTTTAAAGGTACATTCTTTTATAGCCAGTATGAAGTGAAATTTGTAAATGCTAACCTGTGTTTTAAAAACTTCCTTTAAGGGACACCTGGGTGGCTCATTCATTTAAGTGTCTGCCTTTACCTCAGGTCATGATCCCAGGTCTTGGGATCAAATCCAGCGTCCGCCTCCCTGCTCAGCGGGGAGTCTGCTTCTCCCTCTGCCTGCCGCCCCCCCCACCCCCACTTGTGCTCTGTCTTCGCCCCTCTCTCTGATAAATAAATAAATAAATAACTCCTTCATGAAATCATTAGAATAAAAACAGACCATTACCAATCCTCTTACCAGCCATGTCTCCATCCAAGAGGGGATCTGAGGCTAAGTCAAATAAAGTTATCTGTTTCAGATCTTTTCCTGGCCCAAATTGGTGTTTTAACCACAAGAGATTCTAAGATGGGACACTTTTGAAATTGGTTCTTAAAAGTACTTTTTAGTACCTTTTTTTGGTTGGCATATAATCCAATGTAGGACTTCAGCACTTCCAGAATAATGCCCCCCCATAAAGGGGGAGGGGAGAACGAGCAGGAAAGGCAGGAGGAAGGGAAGATAGTGTGACATGATTGAATGTTGCCGGTTAACACAGTAAAGTTCAAAACTAAGAAATTTGCTTGATCCTCATGTAATTTACTAGAACGAATTTGGGTATTTTATTTATTTTTGTTTTGTTTTGTAAAATATAGATGTTTTAATAGTATGATTTATATGACTGTCATACATTTTATTGTTATTTTAATGAATTAATATTTTAAAATTTTCTGTTTCAATTTCTTTTCTCTTTAAATTTTTTTAAATTAAAATTCAATTAATTATATATAGTGTATTATTAGTTTCAGAGGTAGAGTTCAGTGATTCATTGGTCTTATATAACACCCAGTGCTCATTACATCACATGCCCTCCTTCATATCCATCACCCAGTTACCCCATTCCCACACCTTGTTCCCCTCCAGCAAGCCTTCCTATGATTGTCTTTTATATGTTGTCTCCCTCTCTGATTTCATCTTGTTTTTCTTCCTCTCTTCCCCTGTGATCCTCTATTGTTTCTTAAATTCCACATGTGAGTCAGATCATTTGATAATTGTCTTTCTCTGACTGACTTATTTACTTAGCATAATACCCTCTCGTTCCATCCACATTGTTGCAAATGGCAAGATTTCACTTTTTTGCTGCCTGAGTAGTATTCCATTTGTGTGTGTGTGTGTGTGTGTGTGTGTGTGTGTGTGTGTGTGTGTTTATCCATTCATCTGTCGATGGACATCTGGGCTCTTTCCATAGTTTGGCTCTTGTGGACATTGCTGCTATAAACATTGGGGTGTAGGTGCCCCCTTTGGATCACTACCCTTGTATCTTTGGGGTAAATACCTAGTAGTGCAACTGCTGGGTCGGAGGATAGCTCTATTTTTAACTTTTTGAGGAACCTCCATACTGTTTTCCACAGTGGCTCCCCCAGCTTGCATTCCCACCAACAGTGTAGGAGGGTTCCCCTTTCTCTGCATCCTCACCAACATCTGTCCTTTCCTGATTTGTTAATTTTAGCCATTCTAACTGGTGTGAGTTGGTATCTCATTGTGGTTTTGATTTGTATTTCCCTGATGCCGAGTGATGTTGGGCATTTTTTCATGTGTCTGTTGGCCATCTGTATGTCTTTGGAGAAATGTCTGTTCATGTCTTCTCCCCGTTTCTTGATTGGATTATTTGTTCTTTGGGTGTTGAGTTTGGTAAGTTTTTCATAGATTTTGGATACTAGCCCTTTATCTTATAAGACATTTGCAAATATCTTCTCCCACTCTGTCGGTTGTCTTTTGGTTTTGTCAACCGTTTCCTTTGCTGTGCAAAACCTTTTTATCTTATTAAGTCCCAATAGTTCATTTTTGCCTTTGTTTCCCTTGCCTTTGGAGACTTGTCCAGCAACAAGTTGCTGTGGCCGAGGTCACAGAGTTTGCTGCCTGTGTTCTCCTCTAGCATTCTGATGGATTCCTGTCTCACATTTAGGTCTTTCATCCATTTTGAGTCTAGTTTTGTGTATGGTACAAGGAAATGGTCCAGTTTCATTCTTCTGCATGTGGCTGTCCAATTTTCCCAACACCATTTGTTGACAAGACTATCTTTTTTAAGTTGGATATTCTTTCCTGCTTTGTTGAAGGTTAGTTGACCATAGAGTTGAGGGTCCATTTCTGGGTTCTCTTTTCTGTTCCATTGATCTCTGTCTGTTTTTGTGCCAGTGGATTTTTTTGTTTTATTCCCCTGTAGGAAAATGCATGAAAAGCATAATAGATTTGTACTTATGGGAGATTTATAATTCTCATCCAGTGTATCGAAACTGGCTGGTGAAAAATATGTTTTGATAATTGTCAAAGCTACACGGCCCGTCGGGGTGCACTGTTCGGCAGGCTAGTGGTTCTGCTGCAATGAGGAGGCCCGTTAGCAAAAACCCAGGAGAGGGGAATTCAGACTTTGAAAGAGAAAAGCAGAGGGTGAGTCCTTGAGTGTAAGAAGACTCCTCAGTCCTCCAGACCCTCTCAGAGCTTTGCTCGTACCTTGAAATAAGCAATAGTCTTTGTCCTCACACAGTGTCAGTTTGAGCTGAGACAGAAAGCCTTTGCCAAAGGCTAGTACTGTGAGTCCCTTTGTCATTGTTACACTTGACATTTTTCTTAGGGGGCAAGGAATGAAGTCCTTTCAAGGGAAGAACTACCTTAGGTGTTCAGTGTCTAGAATCTAGTGCTGTGCTCAGACCACAGACTCTTATAAATAGTAAAATTATTAAAAAGCATTGTAAATAAAATTGGTAACCTGTTCCCGGGGCCATGGAATGAATGGACCCTTAACTTGTCTCTGGAATTGTAAATCGTGATGTTTGTATGAAACACGGGGTAGTGACATCCAGAGAAGGAAAACAAAAAGCAAACTGGTATGCTGTTAGTTCTATAAAATAAGGAAACTGGGGACGCCTGGGTGGTTCAGTCGGTTAAATGGCTGCCTTCAGCTCAGGTCATGATTCCAGGGTCCTGGGATTGAGTCCCGTATCAGGCTCCCTGCTCAGTGGGGAGCCTGCTTCTCCCTCTGGCCCTCTCCCTGCTCATGTTCTCTCTCTTTCTCTCTCTCTCTGACAAGTAAATAAATAAAATCTTTTAAAAAAAAAAGAAAAAAAGAAGGAAACTGTCTGAAGGGCACAGTGTGATCTCTGTAGTGCTTGCTTGTGCTCCCACGCTGACCTCCGCTGTGCACTGCCCCTCCTGTCCTTCACTCCTACCCGGGCCCCCGAGTCCTCGTCCTAATCACAGGATCAACAAAAGCCAGTATTTAGGTGGTAAATAGTGAGATGTGCCTGCTGTTGAGAAGGCACAATTACAAACATCATTCATTGAATAAAGCAATTTTGTAAGGAAAACATTAAATTGCTTTCTCAGAATGAAAAAAACTGAGGCCCAGAGAGGTTACATGGCTTCCCTGGCACTGAACGTCTAGGCTGAGAGTGGAACTGACTTCCCTGATTCACCCAAGTGTGAAGCCAGGAAGCTGGCCTGTGAGCCTGACGGGAGCTCCGGCCTCTGGGCCGCCTGTGCTCTGACGGTCCGTCCATGGCCTCCGCGCTGCTGGGCACCTGCTGAGGCCCCAGCAAGCTCTTTTTTCTCTGGAAGATGTTCTCTTTTCTACAAGAGGGACTTGCAGGAACACATCATTTGGATTGTGATTGCAGTTTGCCAAAAAGCGTCTTACTTCATAAGGTGCCATTTCTTCTCTTTCTTAACATTTCGCATCCCAGTTGTTACAATATCAGTCATTCTTTCCCAATGCCTCGCGTTTTTCTCCCTCAGAACCAGCATAACCAGCAATCCGTGGGTGAGACTGGCGACGGTGATGCTGACCAGGTGCACCGTGGAGAACAAGGAAGGACTGGGGAATGAGGTCTTGAAAATCTGCCGCTCTTTATACAACACCAAGCAGATGCTCCCTGCAGAGGTGAGCAGCTATTTCAAGTGGTTTCCTGGGGGGCATCCCTTCCCTTATCCAAACTCTTTATGAGAAGCGGAGTCAGTGACTGTGCTTGAGGAACACGTAGCTTAAGTTATCAGGAGGTAAAAGCCCATAATTTGGAATAGATCAGCTGAAGAACAGCCGTGCTGAGACGGTGCTTTGAGGTAGTTTTCTCTCTTTTGGAGCTCTGAAGCCTATTCCCTTTACGAGTCGCAGGATGTCATTCAGCCTTCAGTTCCTGTTGGGTGCCCTTTTATGTCTAACTCAAGCTCCCGTGCCCAGGGCTCTTGGGAGGCAGCCCATGTGCTGTCTCGGGCCAGCTGGTAACGGTAAGCTCCAGCGCCCCTCTCGGCAGGTAGCCAGCCACTCTCCTTGTGACGTGCCTTCTGCCGTCATCGTAAGATTGCATAACCACAATACGGATTCTCTGTCAACGTGGGAAAAACTCAGCCACCTCCACTTTGACCGTCATTCTCTCTTTGATCCCATAATTTGGCTGTCACAGAGGTATTTGCTGGATATATATATATAAATTCGTACATTCTCAAATAAGCACATATTAATTACAGCTCCCTCCTGTGAATCCGATCTCAGCAGTGTATTGTTTGAGCAATTCTTACATGTCTTAAATGTAAGCATTTGGATAATGGCACTAAATTGATTAATTGGTTTTCAAGTTTCAACCACGTAGGAGATAAACTTGAAAATAAAATTGTAAATATGATTCTTCGAATCCTCACTGTAATCAGTCAAGGAAAAGATTCTCATTAGGAATGTACATTTAATGAATTGTTTTCTGAATGAGGGACTGGCTAAGTGTTTTCTGATTGAATTTTAAAATATTTCATCCATTTAAAGAAGTCTTCCAGCTACCAGAATGACAAAATTCTTCTATAAAATATTTAAGGCACCCCCACCAGAAACAACTTCCCTTTATACCATGGTGTGTGGTTTGCCTCTATCAGCTACTTATTTACCTGTGATGTGTTGTGCTGTATTGTGAGCCCCTGAGGGTTAGAACCACGGCTGTGTCTTCCCTCTCTCACCCCCGGCAGGATTCAACATACTACACTGAGTGGGGACTCAATGCAGTTTACTGTCCCCACCAGGGTAAGTAGTATATTACGTAATGACGGCCTTAACATAAGCTGAGATCAGCATTGTTAGATCAGAACCAAATGCCAGAAGGGCCCCACCAGTTCTG
>NW_024426774.1:11084712-11139546 GCF_017311325.1 Ursus maritimus | reverse complement strand
CTCAGCTGAGGAAACGTGACTTAGGGTCGCAAGCTGGGTAATGGTGACGACTGGCATCTGCTGGCACTCTCGGCCTCCCACTCCCACCATCTGGTTTAACCTTCGCCACCACCCGGAGGAGGCTCCTTGACCTTCATGTTTCAGCTGATGGAACAGAGGCTCTGAGAGCAAAGGTCCTGCTCCAGGTCACTAGGCAACAAATGGCGGACCCGGCCCCACATGGAGCTCTGCTTGAATGCTGGGAAAGTACATCCTTCCAGAGGAGCCACTCTTACTGCACTTGAGCTGTTTGCATGTGGAATGTCTGTTTTACGTAGTTGTGTAAGTTTTACTGTCATTTTCCCCCTTCCTCGGGCGCTTCTTCAAGAGTGCCCTGTAGTGTGTAAGGCCTAGGTTATCGGTGTTTTAGGTGGAAGAGAGTTAGGATCGCCATAATTACCTGGAGAAGTTAGTTTATTTCAGTAGCCTCATCAGTTTGGTTTTACTACAGTTAGGTCTGAGGCAGGAAATGTAAGTTAGCTAAGAACATGGCCGTGGCATCTTTGACCTTGACCACATACTGTTGGCTTCGTGATCAAGGTTCAGTAACAGTTATGTGTGTTAGCGTTCATCCCCCCGGCGATGGGTGATAACATCTGAATGTCCAAAGCAGTCGGAGCACTGTCAGCTTTGTATTTGAAGTTCAGGGGGCGACCTTCTAGGACACGGAGGGAAAAGTGTGTTGTTCTTTTTTATTGACTAATGAATAACAAGTGATGCTTTGCATTTGCTATTTTAAAAGAAGGAGTCCGTGATTAAATGAGAAGCTAAATAGCTGTAAAGATTCAGCTCCCCAATACGCTTTCACGGCCAGCTTGAGGCACTTTGACAAATATTTTATTTGCAATGGTCCTGCTTGATCCCAGAATCATCGGACCAGTGATTCCTGAGAGTTTTAGAGAAATCAGGATGGATAGCACAGTGCCTTACGCACGCGTCTATCAGAGTACTACTCACACACCACGGAGAGGGATCTCCTTGCCTCTCCTCTTCATTGGGACTGGGAGCACCTGAAGGGCAGGGGGCATGAGACATACAACAGCAGCACGAGCCGTGGCGAGGCATGGGATTGTACCATCCTCTTCCACACGGGGCCATACATGATCTGTGCTCATGAGGAAAGTACCATTCACTCCAGACCACTCTTTTCTGGCCTCTGGAACAGGGAGTTAGACTGTGTGATCTCCGAGGGGACTCTAGTTCTGAGTACTCCTCAAGGTCCCCAGGTCTTTGAGGAGGATGACCGGAGGCTCTCTGTTTAGGACTGCATCCGCAGCACACGACTCACGACTTTTCCATAGGTCCACAGTTCTCTTAGGGTGGGAGAGAGGTACTGGATTAAACCCCATTTTGAAGTAGGTCCTTATCACTTCTCTGTTCCAGTTTGATGAGACAAGAGGTAATTACTATCAAATGAGTTGTGTCGACACAGTGACTTTTGTTTATTTTTCCTTATGCTGCCTCAGTGCTGTCTTTTAACTGGGTACACGTAGATTTTTGTCTTAGAATGCCATGATTAAAGGAATCTTGCCAATGTTATGTACTATTTTTATTGATTGTTAACTGTGCTCAAATGTGAGTTAAAATTGTTACAAAGGAAGGAACATTGTAATTAAGAAATGGAAATGTCTTGTTAAGTTTATTTTACTGCATTTGGAAATTACACAGTCTAATTTCAGAACTGCATAATGTTTAATATCACCATGGTGGGAAAATTATCCATGACTCACTTTTTTGTAAGCCAGTACCTTTGGTTGCCTTACTCTATGGTTTATAAAGTACGTGTGCCTAACTGGCCAGGACAGGGTACTTAAAGGGACTTACCTTTTGCTTCTTCCACATTTCCCACCCCCCCCCCAACTAAGCTCCCATATTTAGAGATTCTTTTTGTTCTTCATGACTCTTGAGAAGGTCTTTATGTGANNNTCCTGCTGTTGTTCGTGGTACTCGTTTACTCCTGGTCATGCTGGTTTTGCTGATGGAAAATATTACCAGAAGGATAAAATCAATGTTGCTCATAGGTCGTATGTCCTACGGTCTTGTAAGTTCTGTATCCTTCTTCTTAGCTTGTATCCATGGCAGTATATGAAACATTCTCAGGAACAGGGGATATTCAGAATGAGAAATTGGTACAGAACAGATTCTTGGCATTTACAGATTTAAAATTCCCAAGTTCTAGGGGCACCTGGGTGGCACAGCGGTTAAGCGTCTGCCTTCGGCTCAGGGCGTGATCCCGGCGTTATGGGATCAAGCCCCACATCAGGCTCCTCTGCTATGAGCCTGCTTCTTCCTCTCCCACTTCCCCTGCTTGTGTTCCCTCTCTCGCTGGCTGTCTCTATCTCTGTCAAATAAATAAATAAAATCTTTAAAAAAAAAAAAAAATTCCCAAGTTCCAGCTCTTTATGGCCGACGCTGAAGATCCCGGATTCACAGGGCGCAGCGTGAACTCGAGTCACAGGGGCTGTGGGTCAGGCGAATGGGAGTTAGACCCCCAGCTGGTGAGCCTAACTATCTCCAGCCTCTAAATCTCAATATGATTGTTTTCTCTCACGGATGAGGTACTTTTGATAATGTCTGGAGTTTGATTTTCAGATCAGATGACACTCATCCCTGTGCACCTTGCCCAACACTCCTGCTGAAGGCCCTGCCACATCTTTGGGCACAGGCTACCCCAGAGTGAGCAGGAGGGCTGTGTAAGGACAGAAAGACCGTTGGTGGGCCGGTGCTACTTCCCTGACAACCGTCAGCCACAGGAACTGTGCCTCGGGGCATCACCATATATCACAGTCTGCAGGGTTCTGGCCTGGCTTTGGGCCCAGACGCACCTGTTCCTCTGCATTCAAGGCCTTTTGTTCTGTATCTTGATGGCTAGACACGTTTGAGCTGGGAAGGTGCCTATAGGGTGTTTTATGGTTCTCTTTGCTACTTCGACCTTTCTTAGAGCTCCCAAAATCCCTCTATAAATCTCCTGATAAACTGTCTTCTTGCAACAGAGGGGAAACTACCCAGAGAACCTAGTATAGTAGTTAAATATGGAGTATTTAGCCAGTAACTGTTAGCTGAGAGATAAAAAGTACTCAGTAGCTCAAAAAGCACTCCTCCATTCTTAGATGTCCTTGATTTTATCCTTCAGGTAATATTGTCCATCAGCAAAGCCATCATGGCCGTAAGTCAGCAAGTATCATGAGCAACAGCAGCCATGACATAAAGGCATTCTAAAGAGTCATGAAGGAAAAAAAAAAACCCCTCTAAATATGGGAACTTAGGGGACAGGAAACAGGGATGAAGGAAAAGGTAAGTCCCTGTAGTACCCTGTCCTGGACAGTTAGGCAAACATACTTCACCATCGTCTGTCCATTTTGCCTGCTCCAAAGTGTATCCAGGTTATTTTGATAAAAGTTGTCATTAAAGTTAAGGTCAACCAAGTGCTGTGCTTGGTCTAAATATCATGAAGTGCTGAGAAATACCTGTTTACCTATTACTGATAACTTCATGACGAGTAGATAGGAGAGCTGAGAGGGAATCGTATACAAATATTTTAAGGTATAGTATATACCAAGCAAGTTTGGAATATAGAGAAGGGAAAACATTCTTGCCCTCAAGTGAGGCAGAGGGACAAATGAATAATTACAAGAATGTAGGAAATATTTACGAAGTATAGTGGGAACGTAGGAGTCCCGGGCCTGGGAAACCAGAGGTGGCTTTGTAGGAGTTGGGGTTTTCCTGTGCCCTTTTCAGCAGAGGCTCCGAGAACCAACAGCAGTCCATCAGACAGAGAAGCAGCAGAGGTTAAGTCTTGTGCGCAGACCCAGACGTGTGCAGGAGCTCAGCACGTGCTGGCTGCTTCACCTCCAGGGCAATAGCCACGGGCCATGTGTGGTTATTAAAATTTAAACTTAAGGACAATTGAATAAAAATTTAAAAGCATGCCTCAGTTGCACTAGGCAAATCTCAAATGCTCACTAGCCGACACGCGGCTCCTGGCTGCCATGTGGGATAGCAGAGATCCAGAACATTCTGTGGTGGCCGGAAGGTCTCCTGGGCAGCGCTGTCTGAGAAACATGCAGGTGAGGGAGCGTTGCTGGGACGTTCCAGGAGGAGGAGGGCGACAGAAGCAAGTTGGTGCATGACAGCTGTGTGAAATTGTCATGTATGGGAGTTTGTATTTCATCCCCCCAAATATTCTCTGCAGGTTTTAGCATCCCAGATTACAAATCTGCATTTCTCTTTGGCCCAGATGCTCGGTTAGACTGCTCTGTATGACTGTGTGCTTTAGGGCACACAGAGCACTTTTCTGAGTTAGAATCCATGATGTTTGAAGTACACACTTTACAAACCTGTTACATTGCCGGTATTGATCATTTTCACACAGTGCGTGTAGAAGGACCTTCCAATGTGCAACTGAAGGCTTTGCTGATTTCCAGCAGAGACACAGTAAGGGGAAAGGTAAAAACACTACTGTGAGCGGAATACCAAAGAGGCCTTTATCCTGGGCTTTAAATAGGAGCTTCTTGTTTTATCTACGCTTGATAATAATGGAAAGAAATTATGAAAATGTCATAAATTTGAGTTTTTCTTCTCTGTCATGCTACGGTTGGAGTAGTACAGGAGAAAGATCAGTGCCATGGTGGCGGGGGTGGGTAGTGATTTCTCAGTTCTTTCAAAAACAACCCGTGCCTTGTATAATGTCTGGTCCTTGGTCCAGATGTTCTGTTCTTTATGTTATAGCTAGTTAGGGCACCGGGGGAGCATAGAGCTTGGCAGGGAGGAAGAGCTTGCAAATTTATTGTCTATTCTCTTATACTTTCATTGTGAAGGATTATCATTTGTTATCTTATATAAAAGTCTGCTCTCTGATGACAGGTTCAGCTAGGATAATAAAGCGCTGAGAATAAAATTCAAATGCATATGTGGAGATCCAAATACATTTTCATTTTTCTGGACCACAGATAGTTTTCATGAAACATTCAGTTCACCTTGACATTAGAATTATAAACAGGCTTTTAAATATTTAAGTTGCTGATTTTTCTTGTTGCAGAGGACTAGATATTATTGATAATATTAAGAATTGGTGATAATTTTTATCGTTTGTTAAGTGTCTAGTAGATGCTGAGCATTGTGTGTTATTATTCATTAACACTTATTCACACACACACACACACACACACACACAACTGCAAAGTAGGTATAATTACCTCCGTTTTGCTGGTGAGGAAGCTAGGGCTCCTGAGAGATTAGGAGAACAGAACACAGTCCTGTATCCAGGGGGCTACTAGGCAGCCATTACATGCAATAGCTGATGAATATCAGGTGAATATCTGCTAGCTCGGAAAGATGTTTACTCTCTATCGTGAAATGAAGGAAGCAGGTACCAAACACTAAATCAGTGTGGCCCGGGTGTGCTTCACACACGCACAGACACACAACACTCATACAAAAAGGTGTGGAGAGAGACCCCACCAGAATAGCGCCTGGGATACCGAGTGCCTCCTGCCTCCTCGCTCACAGTTTGTACTTGTGGTTTCAGGGTGTGAAGGAGCTGTGCTCGCTGCTGCTCAGCCAGTCCCTGCTGCTCCCAGCCCTGAAACTTCTCCTCGAGAGCCAGGAGGAGAGCCTTCGCGCTGTGGCGCTGGAGCACATCACCGCTATCGTCGAGGTATTCCTGGGGGATTGACTCTTGTTTGTGTTGCCGAGAAATGAATGCCTGTTGTCATTCTCATAAGTAATAGCCATGATTTATTTCAGACCATTTGATCTGCAATATTCTCTGACCCCAATAGTTCTTTCTGTTTTGTCTGAGAAGTAAATATTTGTTTATTTTATAAACATGGACTGAACTCCTCCCATGAACCAGACTCCGTGTGTATGTGCTGAGAATACAAATCTGAATAATGAAGCAGTTTCTCTAGAGAAGCCAGGGTATTCGTCCCTATAAGGAAATGTCAAAGCAGCCCAGGACTAGTGGACTTGTCCTTGCCACTTGAAATTTGGATCGAAGGAATTTGTCACTTCGGGCAGGCTTCTGTGCCTGGATGTAGGTGTCGGGTTACCCGCTAATTAAAGGTGAGGCGGGGGCTGCAGGTAATGTTTCCTGGCACCGTCTGAAATCTCAAGCTCTTTTCCTCTGGCAAACTAAGGTGCCATCGAAGCGGTGTCTTGGCTTGAGGAATGACATACTCAAGTCAAGGCCTGAGATTTCTCCCTCAAGGCTGCTTGTCTTGTTATCATGATTAAGGAAGAACTTTCACTTCCCTTTTAAAATTTTACACTTTGGGAATAGATAGCTCAGGGTTGTGTTTTAATGAATTTGTGTTGTATGATCTTTACCGAAACCCTTCTGTAGGGAGATCATTCTTTCATTTGAAGTTTTGTGAGTGTGTACACACACTGCACACACACACACTACACACACACACACACACAATTTCAGGTGTGTGGGTATACTCACGCATGTGAGTTTTTCACAAAAATGTAAGGGGATGTTTTCCAGGGACCTGAATGGGGAGGAGAATTCTAGAGCAGAAGGTACTTGCCAAACAAGACGGTGAAGAGATTTAATGACAATGGATACAGAAAGTTAGGTATATGGTTACAGAACGTAGACCATAATTGCATTTGGAAATAGTCATAATGAACAAAATGAGAAAAGTCTAATGTATTTATTTATTGAGATATATTTCTGAATTCTGTAAAGACTTTGTGACTACCCTTCATTATCACTGAAGATCGATCATAGCAGGGCCTCTCTGGAGACTAGACAGAAGTAGGGAGTTGGAGGGGACCCGTGTGCTGGTAGCCCCCCATCCATCTGTGCTAAAATAAACATTGCGTAACGTTGGGAATTTACAAGAAGCTAAGAATTACAGAGGATTTTTTTCCCCTTAGCCTATTTTTTTTTAATTATAAATCCAAGAAATCAGGAAGAAGGGGAAAACGGAAGAAAATCAGACTGCATATTTTCAGAGCTTTTTTTCCTCACCACCATTGTACACTGTGTTAGTGTCTCTGCTTAGGTATTTCCGCTAAATTTGCCATGGGCTTCTTCGAGAATAAAAGTGATGTATTATACATCACCTCTCCATATTCATCCTGCATAGAGCTCTCCATGTGGCCCTAAATTCCATAGGCAAGTGTATCAGTTGTCATTTTAAAGATTCTTCATCTCCAATGCATCTGTCAGACCTGCAGCTAGAACTGGGGCTCCCTAACTGCTAACTAGCTTTGCTACCCACCACCCGCCACAGACCCCCCCACGCCCTCTACGCGACCCCCCCATACACACACACACACACACACGCACACGCGCGCGCACACAGGCTATCAGAATAAGAAACCAAGTAGGAACCTTAACAGCGTCCAAGTCATTTTTAAACGGTGTTGATTCACCTCTGAACCACTTTGGTCTGATGTGCAGCGTTGTGCCAAAACTCCGTGGTTTTGAAATCGCCCTGCAGACTGTGAGTGCTTTCCTGGGGTTGTGATGATAACACCCAAAACCTCTGTGGCCTTCAGATGCAAAAATCAAAGCCAGAGGTGTCATTTGCTGAGATGAGTCACTTACCTGCCACTGAGACCCTCACCTGTGGGAATTGGGTAGTGAGACTTAACTGTAACTTCTCCGCCCTGGGATTGACTATTCCCATTAGGCTAACCCATCTGTGACCTTAAAATGTGTTCACAAAAATGCTGAGTATCTTCCGACCTGGTGCAGCCTCCAAAGAGCTACAGTTTGGCAGAGTTTTCCAGTCTTTAAATATTTTTAACTTTATTTTGAGATAATTTTAACTTCGCCTTCAATTGTAGGAAATAATGCAGCGAGATCTCTTATACCCTTTATCCAGTTTCCCCCAGCGGTAACATCTTGCATGGCTCCAGGGTGACGTTCTAACAGGACAGTAACATGGATGCAGTCTGCGGGCCTTACTCAGATTTCAGTCGTTTTACGCGCCCTCATTCGGGTGGGAGTCTGTGTGCGGTACTGTCACATGGAGATTTGTGTCACCCCCACTCGATCCCAGATCCAGAACAGTTCCATCCCGGGGATCCCTCGTGCGACCTTTATAGCCACAGCCACCCTCTCCCTCCCCGCCTCAGCAGTCTGTGGCAACTATTGACCTGTTCTCCGTCTCTGTCGCTTTGTCCTCTCAAGAATGCTAGATAAATGACATAAGGAATCACGTAGTTCATCCTTCCCTCCGAGCACCTTTAAAGGGTCGTGTGACACCTCTCTGAGGGAGGAGCTGCAGTGGCCTTTTTGTAGGACTCCTGACCAGCCGTTTTTATTTTATTTTATTACAAATTATTTTTTTCTGACTAGCTGTTTTTAAATCCTATGTGGTATTGCAGTGGAAAATATGTACATTTGCTTTTTTTTTTTTTTTTTGGTTTTATTTTGCTCGTCACTCTGTCCCTTAGTAGAGGGCCTGAGTTCATCAGTAACTTCAGTTTCCCCCTTACAGTTAGGGACGGGGGTTCCTGTGGACATAAAAAGAGAAAAACTTCCAGCACAGGGACTCCTCTGATAGGCAGCTGGTCCTGCACAGCGTGTGGCTCGAGGTGGAAAAACGCCCCCCCTTGCTCGCCGATCGCATGTGTTACTTCACTGTTCGTTGTCAGACGCTGACGGCTTCGTAAGTGTTGACAGCCGCTCGGATGTTGTGCACAAGTGCCGATGCCCGAGATCGTACCGGCCTCTCCCCCAGCAGCGGTACTCCTTGCCTTCTCTAAGCCCTGCTGACATTGCAGACCTCGAGTGTTGAGCATGGGACCTCTTACAAATGGCCAGCAGCCTCTTTCCTGAAGAAATAGAAAGTCTTTCTTAGAGATTATGTCGTTGATGAATCATTAAAACCCTGCGTGGTGCAGATCTTCTTCAGCTAACGACGGGGTTAACATCCCAATAAATCCATCGTAAGTTGAGAATATCGTAAGTCAGAAATGCATTTAATACACCTCACCTAGTCAGCATCGGAGCTTAGCCTCACCTGCCCCACACGGATCACTTCCATTAACCTACAGCAAAATCATCTAACGCAGACGCCTGTTTTATAATCAAGTATCGAATATCTCACGCAGTTTGTTGGATACTTCTCACTGAAGGAGAGACACAGAATGGCCGTATGGGTGCGAAAGGGGGGTCAGTGTATGGGGGGTTCACCCTCATGGTTGCGTGGCTGGTGGGGAGCTGTGGCTGCTGCCGCTGCCCAGCATCGTAAGAGGGGATCATACTGCGTGTGGCTAGTCCAGGAAAAGATCCAAAATCGAAATTCAAAGTGACGTTCCTACTGAACGCGTGTCGCTTGTGTGCCTTTGTAAAGTCGAAAAATCTCAAGTCGAAGTTAAGTCGGGCTTTCTGTCCATCAGCCTCAGTGAGGTTTGCGCTCACCTCCAAAACCTTACTCTCCAAGAAAGCTATTCCTGCTGCTGTGTTCAGATCTCCTCTCTGGAGTATTTCCTACAGGGTAAAACTCGTCACTCACCAGAGTAAGCAGACGTCGATCCGTCATGGTTCCCTGTACTGAGTAGTAGTTCCAGGATTTGTGCTGTGTCTGCCTTGACGGCTTGCTTCCTTCTCTTTAGTACTGCTCAGTGCCTCGGCCTGCAGCCTGCCTCTCAGGGTCTGTCCTGGACCACCATGCCTGGTGGGAGAACAATTCAGGGTCACAGAGGAAGGGTATAAGACCTTATCAGTCTACGTAAGCATTTCTCTCTGAAGCTCATAATAACTACCATCTTTCTGGGTCCAGCTCTTGGCCAGGCATGGTGGTAGGCACGTCCCCACTTTCTCTTCTTAACAATCTTGTGAGAAGATCGCCTTCTAGTTTCACAGATGAAAACACGGAGACCCCGGGCTCATCCAGCTGGTAGCAGCTGGCGTTGAAACTGAAACCCTGGCCCCAACATTCAGAGCCTGCACTCAACCGTGCCGTTCCTTTTAGCGTAACAGGGTTCTCTCTGGAAAGGGTTCTCTCAGCAGAGAAATGAAATTGCTGCAAGCATCTGAGTCATATTAGCTCTGAAAGAGACTCGGGCAGAGCTAGTCTAACAACTTGCCCACCACAGGGCTTCCTTTCTCAGACCCGCTCAGACACCGAGGTCCTGGGCAAGCACTGCGGGGGATCGGGAGCTCACCACCTCCCAGGGTGCTCCCTGCCGGTTTTTGATAAAGCTCGTGGTAAGAGAGCACCTCCAGACAAAGCTCACCTTCGTCTCGAACATGTTGTTCTTAGCCCCGCCCGATGGACTTGCGGGATTAGTTGCCTGCGTGGAGAGTCGCCCACGCTTTAGTATTGGTGATTCTCGTTCTCTTTCGTCTCGCCTTGAAGGCCCAGGAACCTACCAACATAACTTACAGGGCACCTGTGTCTGGGTTGGAGGGAGAGGCTTCAAGATTCTCAGAAATGCATCTTTACATTAATGTCGTTATAGAGAACCAAGAAACCTCCCTTTCTTTGTCCTGTCTGTAACTCTATCCAGGTTTCCAACTAGTACCTCCTTAGTGAGAGTCTCTTCCACTCTGGAGGGCTCCCTCCATACTGCCTTCTCACACAGTTCTTAGCTGGATACCTCTGGTGACAGGCAGCTCACTCCCTGTAGGTTAATCTCTTCGATTTCTAGGCTGCACTTACAGTGGACAGCCTGGTACTGGGTGCAGGAGTGAGGAGTGGGCAGGATGCTTGTGAAGATGAAGTAAAATAAATTCGTATGTTCCAAGGAATTATGGGGAGATTCACATGTGAAACAACAGCATAAGAAATGAAAGTAGGAAGGGAGGTGGGTACAGAGTGTGGAACCAACCAGACTCAGGGCCCTCAATGCAGCATTTGCTGTGGTCATAGAGGTGATCAAGCTTGGTGTTTCGACGATTCTCTTCCGTTGTTAGAGCACAAGTTAGATGATTTGTCCTCGTTTTGGTTTCAGAAGAGGTATGCTGTTAAATTCCGTGCCGGGAGAGGGACTGGTGCTTCCACCGAGAAGTGGAGTCTGGATATCATTCAAATAAACAGAATACAGAAGAAAGCCTGTGGGCGATTTTCTTATCCAAGTATACAATTGTGCTGCCCTTTTATTTTTCTGCCCTTGTAGTTGGTGTTTAATAACTTTTATTAGTAGCAGTATGTGTAAAAATGAGACAAATATCCTGTCCTCAAGTAAACAGTGAAATAATATTAAATAATCTTATTTAAAGTAATTGGAATGAGGCCCTGCATACATTATGCGACTGGAATTTCAGCTTACCTCATTACTATAATTACTCTTCGTTTGGTATAGATCCATAAAATCAAAGATTTTAATTCAGAGAAGGTTCATTACCTGTTGTGGAAACCGGAATTAAGCAGATAACATTTTAATGACTTGGAAGACAGTAGCACTTTGTGCTTTAATAGATTTTTTTCCCAAGATCTGCAAAGTTTCATTTATTCTCAAAAATTAATTACTGACAGAAGAAATAATCAGTGACCGAGATAGCAAGCGTTACCCATTTTATGATATGGGCACACCCTCCCCTTCTAGAACGTGCTTCATGCCTAATTTTTTGGGCTGTAATAACTTCGGCCATCTACTGAACTTGAACTCTGCACCAGGCATTGTGCTGGGCACTTAAAAGCATAGGTTATCGCAGCCCCTAGAGACGGTCTGTTTTTCAGATGTAGAATCTGGGGCCCAGAGAGATTGTCCTTAACAAGGTCACACAGCTGTTCAGCAAAGAAACCAGGATAAGAAATTGGTCTCTAGCCCAAAGTCTGTCTTCTCTTCCCAAGACCAGACTGCCTTTCACTCGAATTCAAAGTTATTCAATCAGAGGAATTAAATCAACTAATCCTCCTGGACTTGTTTCATATTTATTTCAAACATCCAGCTGAGTCCAGAAATGATAGAACATATTTTTTCCTCAAGCTCTGAAAGCACCAGTCAAGCAAATGTCAGTGATGTGTGTTTTTCCATAGACTATATACTGAAGTAAGTATTGATCAATTAAAAAGTTACATATTTTTGAAAGTCAGAAAAAAATGTGTGTATATATATATATATACACATCAGATATATATATCAGATCCTTTGAAGAATTATAACTTCTAAGCTTTAAAGCCATAGGAAAAAAAATCATAAAGGAATAATTCTTTTCCTGATAATGTAAAAATTTAAAACTTCTGTAAAACAACAAATAAAACAGAATTTCAAACAGTTAGAATGTTCACTATAACTAAAATCAGGGATGATATTTAAGTTGTACAAAGAACTCTTTCACACGTAAAGAACGATGTAACAACTCTAGTAAAGGAGCAAAGGATTTGATGCTTCCCACAAGAAAAAATAAAAATGATAGGAAATAGCATGGCAAAAAATGGTCCTTGCAAATAAACATTCAGATTATAGCATCCTAGAAGTATCATTATGTATCTCCTAAATTAGCAAAATAATTTTGTTTTCAAAATAATAACCACCAAAGCTGAGGCGTTTACAGTGAAACTGACACACTCTTCCACGGGTGCTCCTCCCGTAAACTGGACGGTTGACTTTACTATGGCTGCGCTCGCATTCACGTCCAGGCCCCAAAAGGCTTCAGGTCCTCTTTCTCATGTATTAGTGTGCGTGGGCTGTGGTAACAAAGCACCAGGGACTGGGCAACTCAAATCACAGAAATTTACTGTCCCCGGGTTATGGAGGCCGAAGTCCAAGATGTCAGCAGGATTGATTTCTCCTGAGGCCTCTCTCCTTGGCTTGCAGACGGCCACCTTCGCCCAGCGTCCTCACAGGGTTGCCCCTTGGTCTACGTGTGTGTTCTCTCCTCTTTATAAGGACACCAGTCAGATTGGATTAAGATCCACCCACCTGACTCGTTAAACCTAATTGCCTCTATAATGGCTCTTTATCCAAGTGTAGTCACATTCTCAGGCCTTGGGGGTGAGGACCCCACATGGGAACGGGGGTGGGGGGGCACAGTTTGTCCCGGAACACCCCGGTAATGCCTCTCTAGTAATTCATCCCTCGGGAGTGAGTCCAAGAAAGCACATTCATAAAAAAATTCATTGGTAGTACTTCAATAATATCAAACATTGAAAACCAGCTGAAATATTCCTAACAAGAGAAGTTAAATAACTGTTATCCCCACTCAGTAGACTATTTTGTACCATTACAATTTTTAAGAATGAAAACTGTAAAAACATTAAAATTTTTTTAACATATCATGAGTAAAGTAGACTGCAAATACCGTATGATTGTGAAAAAAATCTGTGCACATGGAGAATTACTGGAGAAGAAAGGAGGAAAAAGTAATTTTCTGGTGGTCCACATATCGATGATTTGTTTTTTCAAACTATTTTTACTTTTTTTATTTTTAAATTTCAAAAAGGAAAATAAAGTAGGTTAAGAGTAATGGGTGGTAAGACAGTACCAGACTTGTAGTGCCTTAAATTAGAATTTTGGTCAAAAACAAGAATGAAGAAAAGTTGAGGCTTAACCAATTACTTTGGCGACTCAGCAGTGAGGCAGTCGGACCCGGGAAGGCTTGGGCGCTAGGCGCTCTGCTCTGCGGAGGAGGACCACCCAGCCGGCCTTGGCGCCCCTGAGGCAGGAGGCCTGGTGTGGGGAGAGAAGCAGTTTTGGCGCTCAGTGACCTCGGGCAATCCATCTCTTCTCTGACCCTCAGGCTCCTCTTCTTTAAAATGCAGTTTTTGGAACAAGTCCCCACAAAGCCCATCTTTCTTTCTGTATTCTTTCATTTTCTACTGTGTCCCAAATATGCCCAAAATAATGGTGCAGTATTTTCCTTGTGCGTGACAATTATAAAGTATACTCTGGCCTTTCTGTACCTTTTGCAAAGAGCTGGAACCTGGTGCAAGGTCAGAGAAAGGAAATAAGCTCAGCCACTTCCATTTTCTCAGCACCTGATCACAGGATGCTAAACCAAAATTCCGCCCCCCCCCCCCAACCTTGGCCCGGCCACTGCCCAGCTCAGTGGAGGTCAGCGATCTCGGACTCTGCCTTTCCTGAGGGATCCTATGGCGGGGCCAAAGGGGAAGTTCTGTATCTGATTTCCACGACTTCTGCCTTAGGCTTTCTTAGCCACGGGAGTACATAGAGAGCTTTTAGAGGGCGGTCGCCTCCCCTGTCCCTGCCCGCCTGCCGTGGACTCCCACCCCGCCAGCGCAGGCAGCTCTCTGGGAGGCTGGGCGCATCCAGAGGAAACCGACCTTACGGATGCCCTGCACCGGAGCAAAGCAAACAGAAGACGGGAGTGAGAGGAGCAGCAGCCGCAGGCATTGACAGAACCCCTGTCTGTTCCTCGAGCTGGAAAAATCCATCACTCCCTTTCTCGGAGACTTTCAGGCCCCCGAAGGGAGGGCTCGTGAGTAAACAGAATAATAAAGGTGTCCTAGCCTTGAAGACTTATTCAGGGCCGCAAAGAAGGTATTGCCCTGCAGTGTTTGGATGCTGAGCCTTTTATGTGTACATTTTATCAAACATTTGCCTGGAGCATCCTGGCACACATTGTGTTCCCTCCTAGAGGGCTAGGTGGAAGGATTCTTTCTTTTTAAGGGCGAACTGAACAATCACACGCACAGTAACTCAGGCGCCCTGTCTGTGCGTGTGCGCATGCGTGCGGGGAGGCAGCTGCGTACCGGGGAGGGGTGAGAGCGGTAGGGTTATTCATTCACCCACGGATTCATCCCACGCGTCTTGCCGAGCCCCTAGCATGTGGCTAACACTATTCTGGCCCTTGGGGATGCAGGGGTAAACAAAGAAAAGATCTGGGCCCTAGAGGAGGCCATATTCTGGAAGCGAACAAACTGGACAAGTAAACTAGGCCAGGCTGAGGGCTGCTAGTCCCCCTCGCCAGTTAGCAGCCACGTGGCATTCGGCACGTGACTTTGACCTCACTGGATGGGTTTCTTCATTCCTCAAATGAGATAATAGCGGTCTTAAAGGGGTGCTTTAGGGTTGAGACAAAGTCCTAGGTGGCACATGGGCAGCCGACCCCGTAAGTGTAGACATGGTGATGGTGGGGGCAGCACCTGCATGGGGTCAAGGTTCTCGTCCCCTCACTATGAAGCGGGAGGAGGAGGAGGGAAGCCGGAAGGCAAGAAGATGCACCGAACCCCTCAGCAGCCCCCGGTGGGAGTGTTGAAAGCACCCATGCCCCTTGCTGCAGAAAAGCTGGTCCTTCCTACCACTTTCCCCTCCTACCATCTAGCCTCTAAAAACGAAAAAGAACAAAAGCTCCTAAATTGAGTTCAACTCAAGTGTCTTCCTGAGCCAAAGGTGGGGGAGCTGCATGTGCGCGGGCTGACAGAGGGAGAGGCCCAGGGTTGGCAGAGTCCCTGCAATTCTAGAATCCTGCTCTATTCAGATTCTCTGCAGAGAGAGCGTTCTTATCATATGCTTGCACGGTTTATAAAAATGTGACAACGTTCAGTAATGTAGGATCGTTCAGCCGTGTAGCAAATGTTGATTAAACTGGATGCTGGACTAGAAGGAGGCTCAAACCTCTGTACCCTCAAGAAGCCCCCAGTCTGGTGGGGGAGACAGGCCTCCAGGTGACGACCACGTGAGGAGCGTATATAAACGGCCACGGAGGGTGGAGGAAGGAGGAATCAGCGTAGCCGAGGGATTTAGGGAAAATGTCATCCCAAAGATGGCCTTGAGTCGACGTTTATGTTGGTTTTAAAGGATCGCTAGGTTGCAGGAAGGATAGATGCTCTCTGACAATGGACAGTAATTCCTGTTTCCAGAACTGCTTTTGTTTTAATTCTTGAAGTTAGTGGATACAGTTGACCTCATCTTCAGTAGCCTTTCCTTCTTGTCACAGAACATGCGGGAAGACCACACTGCGTTCAGTTGTATAACGTAGTTGGTCTACACATGAGTTAATTGGCTTTGAATGGCACATTATTTCTGAGGTTCCTACAACCAAAACTACTAAAAATGCACAGTGACATTAAGAAGAACCATCATGAAGCTGTTTTGTGACACCCCGATGTAAATGAGGGGCTCACAGGTTTTTTGTTTTGTTTTGTTTTTTTAATGATTTTTTATTATATTATGTTGGTCACCATACAGTACATCCCTGGTTTCTGATGTAAAGCTCGATGATTCATTAGTTGCGTATAACACCGAGTGCACCATGCAATACGTGCCCTCCTTACTACCCATCACCGGTCTATCCCATTCCCCCACCCCCTCCCCTCTGAGGCCCTCAGTTTGTTTCTCATAGTCCATAGTCTCTCATGTTTCATTCCCCCTTCTGATTACCCCCCCTTTCTTTATCCCTTTCTTCCCCTACTGATCATCCTAGTTCTTATGTTCCATAGATGAGAGAAATCATAAGATAATTGTCTTTCTCTGCTTGACTTATTTCACTTAGCATTATCTCCTCCAGTGCCGTCCATGTTGCAGCAAATGTTGAGAATTCATTCTTTCTGATAGCTGAGTAATATTCCATTGTATATACGGACCACAACTTCTTAAACCAGTCATCTGTTGAAGGGCATCTCGGCTCCTTCCACGATTTAGCTATTGTGGACAGAGCTGCTATGAACATTGGGGTGCATATGGCCCTTCTCTTCACTACGTCTGTATCTTTGGGGTAAACACCCAGTAGTGCAATGGCTGGATCATAGGGTAGCTCAATTTTTAACTTTTTAAGGGACCTCCACACTGTTTTCCAGAGTGGCTGTACCAACTTGCATTCCCACCAACAATGTAGGAGGGATCCCCTTTCTCCACATCCTCTCCAATAATTGTTGTTTCTTGCCTTGTCTATTTTTGCCATTCTAACTGGCGTAAGGTGGTATCTCAGTGTGGTTTTGATTTGAATTTCCCTGATGGCTAATGATTTTGAACTTTTTTTCATGTGTCTGTTAGCCATTTGTATGTCTTCATTGGAAAAGTGTCTGTTCATATCTTCTGCCCATTTTATGATTTGTTTATTTGTTTCTCGCGTATTGAGTTTGAGAAGTTCTTTGTAGATCTTGGATACCAGTCCTTTATCTGTAGTGTCATTTGCAAATATATTCTCCCATTCCGTGGGCTGCCTCTTAGTTTTTTTGACTGTTTCCTTGGCTGTGCAGAAGCTTTTTATCTTGATGAAGTCCCACAAGTTCATTTTATCTTTTGTTTCTCTTGCCTTTGGAGATGTGTCATGAAAAAGGTTGCTTTGGCCGATGTCGTAGAGGTTGCTGCCTATGTTCTCCTCTAGAATTTTGATGGATTCCTGTCTCACATCGAGGTCTTTCATCCATTTGGAGTTTATCTTTGTGTATGGTGTGAGAGAGTGGTCAAGTTTCATTCTTTTGCATGTAGCTGTCCAGTTTTCCCAGCACCATTTATTGAAGAGACTGTCTTTTTTCCACCGGATGTTTTTTCCTGCTTTGTCAAAGATTAGTTGGAGGGGCTCAGAGTTTTGAGTGTGATTAACATTGACTTGATTCCTTACAAAAAAATATAGACAATAATATTAAATAGAAAAGCATAAGCTAAGTGTCAGAGCCATGGAAAACCATACAGAGACTAAGCAGATAAGATGAGAGAAGAAACACAAAGGATATCCAAGCTGAAAGAGCCGGTAAAACGGGCCCCATTACATTGGTCTCCAAAACTACATAAAAATGTCTTAAAGGGGAGCCTGGGGGCTCAATCGGTTGAGCTTCCAGCTCTTGATTTCAGCTCAAGTCATGATCTCGGGGTCCTGAGATCGAACCCCACATCGGGCTCTGTGCTCAGCGTGGAATCTGCTTGAAGATTCTCTCTCCCTTGACCCCCCCCCATGGGTTTCCACGCTCAAGCTCTCTCTTTTCCTCTAAAATAAATCTTTTCTAAAAAAACTTAAAAAGGTACGTTTGGTACTGAGCTTTCTAGAGGCTGAAGCAAGAATAGCCTACAGCCCTCCTGTCCGTGACCCTATTTCCGTCAGTGGGGTTGATGGATATGGGTCTACGTACAAGAGAGGTTTGGGGTTCCGGGACATGGACCATGGTGAAACAATGAGCTGGTAAATGCCGCTGTTGAAAGCCCAGGCTTTGAAGTCGAGACTGACCTAGATACAGCTCCTGTCCCCACTCCCTGACCTGCCACGATGTGAGGCAAAGCCCTTACCCCTCCTTTCCCTCCCCTGTGACTGTTCAGGTCGAATCGGGACAAGTCGGGGAGGTAAGACGTGCACACGGTTGGCAGTTTCTGGCGCTCCATATTTGGTAGCTGTTGCCGTGACTCGGGGTTCTTGCTACGTGGCCGTGTCTGACGCTGCAGGGGAGCCGTGTGCGAGCCCGTGTGTGTGATGGCAGAGACCGTCTCCGGCGTGAGCACCGTTACTCCAGGCGAGGGGGTTCAGGACGTCGAAGGCGGAAAGGCAGTGTGTAGCAGCCAGCGGAGGGCGTGCGTGGTGAGTCCGCTGGCGAGAATTGGGCAAGGCCACGCTCACATTTTGCCTGTCTCCTTTCTTCAAGGTGAATGACTCAAACTGTGACCAAGAGCTTCTGTCCCTGCTCCTGGACGCCAGGCTGCTGGTGAAGTGCATCTCCACTCCCTTCTACCCACATATCATTGAGCACCTCTTGGCCAGCCCGCGGCGCGGGCCCTGGGATGCGGAGGGGCTGGCCAGACACCTGCGCGAGGCCGGCCACGAGGCCGAGGCGGGGTCGCTCCTCCTGGCCGTGAGAGGCACGCACCGGGCCTTGCGAACCTTCAGCGCGGCGCTCAGCGCGGGGCAGCACTGGGTGTGAGCCTGGCCCGGCGTGGCCACGGTTCCTCAGCCACCCGGTGGGAAGGAGCCCCAGACTGAGTCCTGTTCCACAAGCGTCACGTGTACCTGTCGACTGTTCCCAGTGGTTCCAACAAACTGCAAATAAAGCTGTACATAAGCGACGAGCGCCGTTTACACTTTTTCCTTCTTGCGGGGACTGGTTAGCGTACTTTCTCACTAAGAGAGACTTGACTCTTCGTCTTTATTTGAACTGCCTTTTCTGGATAGAACACAGTGAATGAAGACATCTTGGATGGGTGGGGGGTAAGCTGCGTTTGAAAGGGGGCGTGTGTGTGGAACGGTTCGTGGTGGGAGCGGATGTCCTAGGACGGAGGGAGGCTGTCTCGAGTCGGCGGTGCGGTTTTGCTCAAAGTACTCACTGCTCTGAACCTTCGTCAGTCCGTGTAAAGTGCGGGTTGTATTTATGTCACAAGTTGTTGAGTTACGTGAGGTTGTGTGTGTGAGGCTCTGTGAGATACGTAGTGGGGGCCCAAGACATGTTACTTCCTCCCCGCTCATTAGTGTTATGGTACGTGATTCACGATTGTGAGGCCACAGCCAGATCGTACGAGCACATGAGGTGCCTACTGAATTCAGGGTCCCCACACTTACCAACATCACCGTACTAAGGTGGGCAAAGTTGCATATGTGGAATCTAGATAACCAGCAGGGTGGGCTACCAGAGCCGCTGTGGGCACTTATCCTCCTGGGGGGTCACTACTTTGCATGTAGCCCATCACAGCAAGGGCGTGGATGGCAGCACCGTCAGGAAAACCAACACAGAAGGGGTGTCCCCTGCGCAGGGGTGTGAGGACCCTGATGCATGACTCACTGGCACTTGCTTCCGTGGCAGAAGTGGGTGCTCGAAGGTGGAGGCTCAGAATGGAAGTTCTGGACTTTGCTCTCGTGAGAGCCGGACACCAGATTCAAGCCCCAGCAGTGGTCTGGGCAGCAGCTAGTCGGGCCCACCCTCTACGAATAACATCGATTTTCCTTACAGTCCATGCCATTCTCATCATCACTGGCTTCACTCATTTCTACTCCTATGGGGATAGCTACAGAATGCTTGAACAAAAAAAATTTTTTTTCACCATCTTTGGACAAGATTTCTCGGCCTCATAGCTCACGGCTTCATAGCCCACTCCTCTGACTTCTGACCAGTTGTCTACCCCTGGACTGAGTTCCTTGTCCAAACCTTTGGTAGTGCCCAGAATTTGGGAATGGCTTACACAAGCCTCTAAAAAGCTGTCAGAGGAAAGGGGTCAACATTTTTCTCACCAATTAGGTAACACCTGTGCAGAGAGACCCACAAGGCCAGAAAGGCCTTCCTCGATCTCTGAGGACACCAGCTGTACCAGATGGCCTTGACCGAGCCACTCCCAGGAAGCATGCCTACTGGTCACTTGGGTTTTCTCTAACCTCACAGCTACCTTCCATCATTTCGGGTGAGGAAAACATAAAGTGAGCAGTATTCTGAGATAACATAGTCCATTTTAATGGGATCCATCCAGAAATGTTTTTCTTCAAATTGCAGAATTATAGGCCTAAGGCCCAGAATAACACCCTGACTCTCTAGATAAATAAACCAAGGGCCAGAGGGCTGAAGTGACTTGCTCAAGGCCAGTGGCGAATTGTGGGTCTCCACTGTGCCATGCTTACGTGGAAGGGAGTCCTTCATATAAACTACATTTCTCTGATCGGTCTCATGTCCTCACCGGAAGCCACATTTGCAAAGTTTGAGCAGTTTCTATGGAAGAAAAAAAAAGGAAGAAGGAAGAGGAATACATTCCAGATTCATACCAGGTGCATAAATGCTCCAGAAGATTGAGTCGGTCTTTGTGCTGGTATTTAGAATGTTGACCATAAACGTTAAAGATGTGAGCTAATCTGATGTCTTTGTTGCTGTAAAAGCCCCTAACAGTTATCTCAAGACTTTCTCTTTGAAAACAAAGCAGAGTAAGAGAGGGCTGCACTGGGCCTCACTCGCAGTCACCCTTCAGAGCGCGGCTTGCCTGGAGAGTGGACCCCGGGGTGGGCAGAGGAGGGAGTGGGCCTCTGGTATCTGACGGCAGGTCACCTCATCCCTCAGCCTCTGTTCTTACGCATCAGGAGGGCTAATCCTGCCTTCCAGATCCGTGCAGTTCAACAAGGTCGTGCTGCTGCCTCGCGCCCCCCCGGGTCTCGTCTCCCTCACCGGTGCCGGGCCCTGCTTCCGCAGAGGGAATTCCCCACCCCAAACAGACCCCAAGCTTGAACTGCATGAGCTCATTTCATCCTCACTGATAATCCTATAAGGACACGAGGTGCAGAGAGAGTAAGTAGTTCTCCCAACACAAAGCTAGAAGTAATGGAACTGCAGGGCCGTGGGAGGCGGTCTGACTCAAAACCACGTGGAGTCTTTCCAGCTGCCTGCTGGTATCCCAGCCTTTTCGAGAGCTCGGATACCGAAATGTCCAGACTCCCCCACTTCCCACACAATACCAGGGGCCTTTGTTCAGACGTTCCCTAGCATTCCACGTTTCCCAAAATGTGCCCATGGCTTTGACAACCATGAATGTTCTCTGTAGACAATTACAGCATCACTCAGCTTACTAAAAAGAGGACAAGTTGAGGACCTGAAGTGCTAATATGCACCTGCAAGGTCATCGGGACCTGGGGTTAACGATCACAGCTGCGTATTAGAATCACCTGAGGAAAATTTAAAATCTACTGATGCTGAGCCCCCTCACCCCCCCACCCTGACCAGTGAGAATGATCTAGGGGTGAGGCCTCAAGCTGGGGAACCAGACTGATGTCACTGGCTCCTTGTCTCTTGTTGCCCATGTCTCTGGCCACTTGCCTTGCACTCGGAAGCAGACAAGGAACGTGCAGGATCTAACCCTGGCCTGTCTGTCCATCCAGCCCCACTCTGGAAAGGCGGGCTGGGACCAGAGGGGCTGGAGCTCTCAGTCTGGGAGGGCCGGCCCTGCCTACCCGTCCCCGGGCCCTCACGTGCCAGGGTGAGCAGGAGCCTCCTTTCATTAGTAGAGGAATGCAAAGGCCCCTCGCTTATTTAACCCGCAGCTAAATTTAGATCTGGCGTGGAGGCAGCCCGAGTCTGGGGGCTCCGTGTCGGAAAGGCACCGCCTGTGGGACG
The DNA here is from genome assembly GCF_017311325.1 of Ursus maritimus. Classification (NCBI taxonomy): domain Eukaryota; kingdom Metazoa; phylum Chordata; class Mammalia; order Carnivora; family Ursidae; genus Ursus; species Ursus maritimus. The sequence goes on along the minus strand of NW_024426774.1, from coordinate 11,117,629 downwards.
CTAAGCTTCCCCTTGAAAACTGGGTCTTCTCTTTTTGGAAAGGAAACTCATTACGGTAAATGTAGCAGGAGAGGATTCAAATGCAGCGCTGCCCCATTCTTTGGAGAGAGGCGGCATCTTGCACGGGTTACTCTGAACACAGCAGCTCCGTGCTCTCATTGAGCTCCAACGGTTGGGACTCCGTATCACTTCCTAATAACTTTAAACTCATCATCAAACTGAGATGGCTTAGAAAATGAGAAAATAGGAAAATAGACTCACGGGTGTTTGGGTCTTGAAGAGAAGTAAAGGGAGCATCTTGTGCAAGCAGCCATGCCGTGGGCTCTCTCTCCTCTGACCGTGGGAGACACGAGAAGCGAGGCTTGGTCTTCCGCGGTCCCGATGGCTCTCGAGCCTGACGCTGCAGATCCCAGAGCTGTGGCATCGGACCCCCACTCGGGGCTGGGAGCCAGCAGGGAGCACAGCAGACTGGTTGGACTACAATGTAAACTCGGTTCTGAGGGTGGTGGTGAAGGACTGGAGTGTGAGTCTCTCCTCTCCGGTGGTGAGTTCTGGAAGGGCACCTCAGGGCACAAGGGGCAGACCTCAGAAACCAAGGCCTCCACAACCATCAGGCAGCGAGGGAAGCTGTAGGAGGTATGACAGAGATGGCCCTGGAGCGGTTCTAGAGGCAGGGCTCTCCCGCCAAGGGGAAGGGCCCGGATTGGCATTTTCACTCAGCAGGAGGCCGCCCTTCGCCTGATGGAATTCGGGTCTGGAAGAGCCACAGGCCTACTGCTGAGACAGCGTGGCTGAGGACAAAGCCCTGGGCTGGAGCCGGGATCTGAGTTGGAGGGCCAGCCTGGCTAATCTGTGACTCTGGGCAATGTCACTTGGTGGCTTTCTCTGTGTCCTGACGACACCACTCCGCTATTGTAAGGCCCAGCTTCAGCGGAGAGTGCTCCCCGTGGGGCCTCGGGGATGGGGAGGAGAGGTCCGTCTGCACAGGCGGGGGCAGGGAGTGGTCTCCGAGACCCCCAGTGACCTCCCTAAGCTCCTCTACTGCTCTGGGCACCTGAAGGGTCACAGACCCCCCACCACGCCTGAGCCGGGCTGTTGGCAAAGCTGTCAGGATGCTCGGAATGCTGGTCATTCTGGGAGGAGGAAGGTGGCCACTCTGTCTACAAACCAGGACCCTGGAAGGGGCATCCCAGTGTCTGAGGAACGTGGCTGGGCTTGAGCCACATGGATCGGCTGCCTCTTCAAGTTCCCTCAGCCGGTGGCCCAGGTGCAGGGGTGAGGCCGCCCTGTCCCTGAGACAGAAGCACCACACAAATGCCACTCATTTCTCTCTTAGAAAAGAAATTGTCTCTTCTGGGCACTTGAACATCTCCAGTGTCGAGTGTTTTCGACGCTGCCTGTGGCACCCAGTGTTCTCCCTCCCGTGTTTTGCTTCCCTTGCCCTCTGTTCCTTCAAGTGAGCCCTACTGTTTCCATCTTCTGCCTGGAGCCTGACAAGGCCTCTCCGGTCTGATAAACGCGCTTGTAGCCCATTCTTTACATCTCCTTTGTTTTAGCCAGAAGAATTTTGCTCTTTGCTACTACTAGCATTAAAAATAAGAGAAGGACCAATTTATTGAGCACCTATGTGTGTGCAAGATCTCTCATATCCGTGCACACTCAGCCGTGAACCGCTCCGGCAAAGCAAGTAGATCCTGTCCCCATGTATGCACGAGAAGAGCAACTTGCCCAAGGTCGTCCTATCAGGGAGGGTCGGGAGCCATCCCACCAGTCGGATTCCAAAGCCTAAGGCTTGTGTGACTCCCTACTCCTTGAGAATTCTGGCTTCATCCAGGATCTGTTGGGCAACGGAGACGTCCTCTGAGCCCTTCGTGATCACTTCTTACTAAAGTGGCAGCTTTTACCCACCTGTCCTAGAGAAGGGTTTAGAGAAAAGACCTTCTCAGTCTGGGGACCCCCACACAGCTGGTAGAAAGTACCTAAGAGTAAATGGGATGAGGTTGGTTTCCTTGTGAGGGAGCAAGAAATCCTTCTTGAGGATGGGAGGGATCCCTGGGGGTCCTCTGGTGCCTCCACCCAGCCGCCCCCGCTGGGAGCCCTTCCTCAGCGCCTCTGACAGGTGTCCAGGCTCTGCCAGAGGGTGTCTCGCAGAGCAGCTTGTCCCAGGAGCGGCAGCTGTGGTTGTTGGCAAGTCCCACTGTTCATCGCAGGCACGGGCTGCCTCCTGAGCCCTCTGCTGCATTCCTCGGGCATGCCGGGGTGTCGGGGGACCTGGCGGTGAGACTGGCGTGCGCTCCCCTGAGCCCTGCTGGCCTCTCACGCCGTCGCCGGCGCGTGTTGGGCCACAGGCCTGCATGCTTCTTTACAAGGCCCTCTCTGCCACTGGAGGTGCACCTGGATGCCATGCTAGCCTACCCGGTGTCCTGCCTTCCCTTCTCTCTACTGCGGACCCCCTCCGACAACCACCAGAGCCGTCTTTCTAAAGCAGAGAGTGGATCTTGTCATCCGCCAACTTAAACCCTTCAGTGGCTCTCCGTGCTCTGCAAGATAAACTCCTCAGTGCGATCTTCAAAGCCTTTTGCCTCGTGTGTGCATTGGGGACTATTGTTTATGTAACATGCCACATCCTTTACAAGTCATCTTCGTAGTAAAGATGCTAGGTATCACCATTCCGAAATGCATTTTATAGAGCGTAGTGAGCCTCCCGGCTTAAACAATATCCCCAAATCACAGAGCCAGTGGGGGACGGAACTGAGATGAACCCGGTGTTCTCTGAGCTCAAACTCCTACTGAAATCCCATGTCCCGAGGAGTAGTAGTAGTGTATGTGTTTAGTTACGGTAAAAGAACAAAAAGCACACATACCCTTAAGTTCACCGTCCTAACCACCTCCAAATGTACAGTTCAAGAACGTTAAATAGACTCACAGTGTTGTGCAGCCCAGCTCCAGAGTATTTTCACCTTGCAAAACTGACATTCTATACCCATTACACAGCAAGTCAGCCTTTCCCCCTCTCCCCAGCCGGCAGCCACCATTCTCCTTTCTGTCTCTATGGATTGGATTATTCTAGGAACCTCTCATATGAGTAGCATCATTCGCTATTTACCTCTCAGTGACCGGCTTATTTCGCTCAGCATGAGATCCTCAAGGCTCCTCCGCATGGTAGCATACTTCGGGATTTCCCTCCTTGTTACAGCCGAGCCCCCTCCCGTTCCGTGTAGCACATGGTGAGCCCCGCGAGCCAGCGGGGGTTGGGGAGGGAGTTGAGCAGTGAGCGGTCAGCGTCCTAACATCTTGCTCACAATCTTCATCTATTCCAGATCCTAAGGTCATTCTGTGGCACATGCATGCAAGGGGAAGCATTCTGGGCTTTGGATGGCATACGTCCCAGGGGAGCGAGGATAAACCCCAGGAAGAGAGCTCACTGGTGAACGGGAGTGGAGTCCCCACCGTGAATGAATCCTGGGAGCACAAGCCAACAGGTTGCAGACGTGGGCCTCGAAGACTTCCTTGTAAAGGTGGCCTCTGACCTGCAGACCCGTTCCCAGCGGCAGGGGCCCAGGATGGAGAGAGGGGGAGGGGTGGGCTCCCAGGGAGGGCGAGGAACCCGGACCCCAGGGAACGGACAGGTGGGTTTTACCGCCATCATGGTAAGAAAGAACCACGCCTGGAAGAATCCTTCTAAAACATGAAAGGTGGTTTTGGGCTTTATTTATTTATAAGATTTATTTATTTATTTATTTATTTGACAGAGAGAGAGAGAGACAGCCAGCGAGAGAGGGAACACAAGCAGGGGGAGTGGGAGACGAAGAAGCAGGCTCCCAGCGGAGGAACCTGATGTGGGGCTCCATCCCAGAACGCCGGGATCACGCCCTGAGCTGAAGGCAGATGCTTAACGACTGATTGGCTTTATTTTTAAACCAGAAATGGTCGTATAGTGAATTCACACAATATACAATTTCAACATGGAATGATCTTAATAATTTCCTTCTTTGATCAGTTGAAGAGATGAATTAATAACTCTTCTAATATTAAACCTTGTTTTTCTTGCCTCTTCAAATTCTTTGCGTTTCTCCAATACGATGTAGGGGATGACAGGGAATCATTTGTTTGCTCTACCACCAGATGCAGCACAGGATTTGAGGTGAAAGTTTTACGTTTTTTCGTAACGGATGAGACTGTCTTGCAGTGTTTGTGCACATGCCTACTCCGTTGCAAGGTCTGAGGTTTAGAGGAACTCAATCTGCTTTATAAAATGAGAAGTATTTTTGATGCTTTAAACTCCCTGACCTAGCATGAGTATTAACTGTATCTTGACAGTCTGAAAGAACTCCCTCAAAACCGCTTAGAGTTAGCATCTTTTACGGAGTTAATTCTGACAACATTTTCAGGTTTGTTTTATGGTAATCTGTGTGGTCAGGTTTTCTACTCCTTGACTCAGGGAGTAATTAGTATTTTTCTCAGAAGTCCTCCATTTCTTGAGATTTAAGATCAAAGCATAAAGTTATAAAATGAGTTCATCTTCCTGTCTGTATTTTTTATTGTATACAATTGATCATTTCTAATTTTGTGTGTTAGGACTTTCTCTTCTTTTTTGATTAAACAAACTGGAGTGTGGCAGGGCGTTTTGGGTGGTTGAAAGGTCACCTTTGCCTCATCTTCTAAGTTTCAGTTTTCATGTTCGCGTTCCTATTCATTTCCGACATCCCGCAACTGCGGATTTTGTTCAAGCTGTGTACGAGTTGTGTCTGTGAATGCCATAGACATCTGTCCTTCACCGCTAGTTTCTGGCATTTTCCCCACGGTCTGATTGCGCCTCCGCTGTGAGGGGCTTCCTCACCTCCAGCGCTCAGTGCTTGTCTTCCTGTTCAAGGGCCTGGTGAGGTTCTGCCAACATCCGCCACCACCTCCTGGGAGACCACACTGATTTCCCGGAGGGCAGAGGGATTGAGAGTCAGTGTTTACGACGCTCCCTCAATCTGGTCCCATCTGCTCTGTAATTAGCTGCTACTTCCGTTCGCTGCGACAGGTGGATGGTCTTCCCTGGTTTGAGTCCTGGGGGAGGACACCCCGCTTTGTTATTCCGTGTTGATTACAGTAAGTGCCAGGGGGCCAGGGCCTGGGTACCTACGCGCGTCCTGCCAGAGCTCCCATCTTTCCTGAAACTGTACGTGTCATCTTCCATTCCTGCAACCCTGGCAGGTGGGTGTTGCTACAGGTGAGGGAACTGAGGCACAGAGAGGTTGAGTCACACTGCTGGGAGGATACCTGCTACGCCTAGATCGAGCTCCTTTCCCAGAGGTCGTGACGTGGTGAGGCAGCTGGTATTCCTTGCAGGCAGACGGCTGCCTGCGGGGTGTTTGAGGGATGTGGAAAGGTGTCTCCCAGCCTGATTTCCTCCCTCCCTTATGCCTGATGCCCCTTCTGAGCCTCTTCCTGGGGGGGAGGCTTTCAGGGCCCAGGAGCAGGAGACGAAGGATCTCCTGGCAGGAGGGTACAGGGACTGGACCAAGCTGAGGTCTCCACAGCCTTAGGAGGCATAGGGGGTGGGAGAAATGTGAACGCTCTTAACAGAGCACAACTCAGAGCAAAGGGTGGGGGGCGATTCTTTACTCCCTTAACCAACCAGAGAAAGGGCAGGGGGCAGTGGAGCTCTGGGAACACTGGATCTAGGCACTCAGACACCGACAAGAGTCCCTCTTACTCTTTACCAGCCCTGCCTGCCGCTTTCACCGTCTGCTCCTTCTCCACACGGCAGGGCTCACTGGCCACCTGTAGCCCTGCATGGGCTTCATCTTAATGGCTGGGCCACCCAGGAGGAAAGGGAGCCTTCCGTGCCCCATTCCTCCAGCAGGTGGATCCCGGGAAGAGGCTCCGGTAGGCTCATGGCAGCAGTGAGGCAAGAGAGGGGCTGGCGGCTGGGGCCTGGCAGGGGCCCTACTTGAGATCTCCTTTAGGTGGCGACAGGGAGCGGGTATCTGAAAGCCCAGAGAGGGAGGGTGGGAGGCCTGTGTGGCAGAGACGGGATTTCCCCAAGTCTGGATGTTTGCAGCCCGGTGGAGTGGAAAGAGCAGATTCGGGAAGCTGTCCGAGCTGTGCCATTTCCGAGCTGTGCAACCCCAGGCAAGGGCCTTTGTGTCTGCGGCTGGCGCTAGGCGGCCTCTCTCACCCGGTGACCTTTCTTACTTTTAGACTTTGGGAAAGGGAGAGAAAAGCAACCAGAACCTCTTGGCCTTGTCATTCCTTTCAGGAACACCTGCAGGAGTTGCCATGGCAACAGGATCCGCAGGCCTGCTCCTCGCTGCCCTGGGCTTATTAGCTTCTGCTGTCTGTTAACTGCGGGGCTGCGAGTTGTGGGGCCCCGAGAGCTGACTAGGAAAGGGTAATTGCTGCGTGAGGTCAGCACTCTTGGTCCTGGGAGAGGCCCGGAGATGTTCTGTCCCCAGAGATTGTGGTCCCCGGAATCAGCTTGCAGGACGACCTGGCAAAGGTGGGGAGCGGCAAGGTGCCCAAGTTCTCCTGGCCGTTCGTGGGCACAGGTCTGACTGCCCAGGGTGCCCTCGGGGCAGTGGTGTCCCAGTTCCTCCTGCAGAGCGTCCTTCGCGGGTCTCAAGGACCTTTCCCAGCCTCGGATTCTCAAAACAACAGCGCAAGGTAAATATTGGGATCCTCACTTTGCAGATCAGAAAACGGAGGTGAGGACAGAGTCACCCTGCGCGTAAGCAGCAAGGGTGGGAATGGAAACTGGCGATTTCCATCCAGACCCCAGCTGCCACCTGTTATATTCCCCGGCCTCTCCTCTCCCACCCTTCTCGTGCCTGTGGCTTGGCTGGCGTGGCTTCTCCAAGTGGCATGTGCAGACCAGCTGTCATCTCTAGAGTCAACAAATGGGCTTGATGAAGCTTTCTGTGGACTACTTGGATGTTTTGCTTCCGATGGAAGAAACACCTACGTTTCCTGGCCTGGTCAACGGAGTGCCTGGTCTGAATGTTAAGACCCGAGGAGGGGCACTCTGGTGGCGACAAGACAGTTCAGCAAGCAGTGGCCCGTGAGGAGGGCACGCTGGGAAGATGCTTGGAGCAGGCGCTGCGGGCTGCAGAGACCCTGGAGCCGGGGAGGGCGCGGTGCCTGGATCTGTGGGTGAGACTTGGTCGGCTTCCCAGGCTCGAGAAAGAGGCTTCTGTTTAAGCTGTGCGATCATTCATTTGACATTCTGCTCAGGGGGCAGGTCATCGGGTGGGGCCTGGTGCCCATGCTGACCTCGACTTAAAATCCGTCTCTCGTTATCACTCTGATCTTGGGTTAATGACCGTGGGAAACTGGGAGCTGAGCGCGAGGTGACCTTGTCCCCAGAGAGCCACACTCAAGGAGCAAAGACGCCTTTGGAAGTCATTTCCCAGGTGGGGCACACATTACAGCTAAGTTCTTCCCTGGGAGATCCACTACCCCATGGGTGGCATGGATGGGCTTCAGGGGGGCCCAGGGAAACCCCGAAATGACATGCATTGTACAGTGTGTGTGCACGTGTGTGTGTGTGTGTGTGTGTGTGTGAGAGAGAGAGAGAGAGAGAGAGGGAAGGAAGGATGTCCGTGGCTTTCTCTGGATTCTCAAAAATCCAGAAAGATGAAGAGATGCTGAATAAGAACCTTTCTTTCTTTCTTTTTTTTTTTTATTATGATACGTTAGTCACCACACAGTACATCCTTAGTTTTTGATGTAGTGTTCCATGATTCCTTGTTTGTGTGTGACACCCAGTGCTCCATGCAATACGTGCCCTCCTTAATACCCATCACCAGGCTAACCCATGCCCCCATCTCCCTCCCCTCTAAAACCCTTTGTTTCTCGGAGTCCAGGAGTCCACAGTCTCCCATGGTTCATTCCCCCTCTGTTCCCCGCCCCCTTCATTTTTCCCTTCCTTTTCCTACCGATCTCCCTGCTATTCCTTATGTTCCACAAATGAGTGAAACCATATGATAATTGTCTTTCTCTGCTTGACTTATTTCACTTAGCATAATCTCCTCCAGTTCCATCCATGCTGATGTAAATGGTGGGTATTCATCCTTTCTGATGGCTGAGTAATATTCCATGTATATATGGACCACATCTTCTTCATCCAGGGAGACACAAGTGGCTGGATTGAAGAGAGCACCAGGGACACTCCGGAGAGTCACGGAGCCTGTGAGTAGAGAGATGGCTGCAGCGGTCTGCGCACTTGAACTCCTAGGCCACGTAGCTTCACACACAGACACCCAGAAGAAAACAGAAACAAGTTTCGCAAAACCAACCCCACACCCTGCTCCTGGGGGACCTGTGGGCCTGCCTGTGGGAGAGGTCGCACCCCCCCACCTCCCTGGGGGTGTCCGGGCCCCACTCTGGCTGCAGTGCAAACAAGGCCCTCCCTCCCAGCACCCCTGCCCTCCCACGGAGAGCAGCCATCTCTCACCTAGGCTGGTTCAGTTCAAGGGAACAAAAAGAACTCAGAAGGCAACATTTTTTAGGCAGGAAATGGTTGTTTTTTATGCGTGTCAAGCGTCTAGTGAGATTCAGAATAAAACCCACCACTGTGAAAGAGAATATGAAATAAAAGGAGCTTTTATTACCCTGGGTTTTGCCTTGTTCGAGATACTTACCTTTCCATTGTGAAACATAAACCTTCTGTGTGTCTTGGCACCAAGACATGCCCGGTGATGAGTTGTTGTTGATTTCTGCTCATAGACCATCTGGGCGACCGAGCCGGGATCTGGAGGAATGCTTACGCGGTGGGAAGGGAGCAGAGAACGGCGCTAAAACTTTTTCAACAGTCGGTTTTCTGCATGTATGGCACTTCCTTCCGCAGGAAGACGGAGGAAGATTTACCGCGTCGAGAAATGCGGAGCCTCGCGAATGTCACGCCATACAATGCAGCATCCGGAGCACAGCCCGGCTTCGAGGTGGGTGGCCCTGCTGTCGGGAGCCCGGGCAGGACACCCCCTGCTCCCGGGGCTCGGAGAGGGGCTTCTGGTTCCCCTCTCCACCACCGGAAATGGTATCAGCTCCCTGGGGACTCATATGGAGTGTGGGTCGGGAGGGACCCTCAGGGGCAAGAGGTGGTGGCCTTGGCGAGTCCCCACCCAGGTGGAGGCGATGGGAACCACGGTCTGTCCCACTCAGCTGTGGTCCTTGCATCCAGCTCCCCTCTTTCCTGTCACATCACCTGTCAGGCCTCCGGATAAAGGAGTCCTGTTGTTCTTAAAGAAAAAAAAAGAAGAGATGTTGTCCATCTCCTGCTGGAGATGTAGGGGGTAGGAAGGAACAAACGGTGATTGAGCCCCTACTAGGCTCAAGTCAAGCTTTTAAGGGCTTGGCATACATATTTTTCTCTAGAACGTAAATGCATTCGGGGAGGGGAAGATTTTCATCCTCTTTCTTCGGTGGAAAATGGGAATATTAGGGAGACCAGGGCCTTGCCCAAGGTTATTCAGCGAGTTAAGTGACAGAGGCCCAAACTGGTGCTGCTTTGCCATATAGTAGTAAATATTTTAGAAATTTTTTCTTCAGCAGCAAATCTGAAATATCTTGGAGCACTGGAAACATCCTTAGGAATTGTCCAACTCAGCTGTCCTTTTAGTGTGGGGATCCCTGAGAGTTGACCAGCAGACTGAATCACTGGAAAATTCACCCGTATTCCCAGGCCTGATTCCCTCCTGGTGTCCACGGGTGAAATTCTAGAACCCAAGTGAACTGATGGTAGTGAGTGCACTTGTGGTGGCTTTTAGGGCTGGAGGGTCCTGTGTGGGGACAAGGCTGGGCTCAAGTCTTATTCACAAGAGACAAAAGCTTTGCCTGGTGGAGTAGTTGCTCAACAAATTCTCGCTGAATTGACTCACACCAGAAAGGAGAAGGTGCACCACCGATGAGGCTGAAATGAATCCGCACCCCCAGATGCCAGAAACCGACTTTTCCAACGAAGAAAGAGGAAAGCTTGGCGTCCCTCTCCCCCATTGAGACCCCGGGAACAGCCCGGCAACCTTGCTCCAAGCTCAGCACCAAGCTGGGGATCCAATGTCATGAAACTCATTTCCATCTGTCAACTTCTTTAATTAGGTGGGGGAATTTCATGGACTGTGTCTGGACCTAGAGAATACCCAATATATCATTTTTCAAACTTGGAGTAAGCCAAAATTAAAATATGCCAACTTGCAAGCTGATACCCGAGCCCGGCCTTGATGCTTTAAAATAATCGTTACAACTGAACGAGGAGTGTAAGTGCTGATCTCCGTGCCGCATGCCGGAGCTGCCGTGATGTGCTTCGCGGCACTGTATTTCTAGCCAGGCCGTAGAGTGCCGGCACCAAACAGCGCAATCTGCACGAAGGGCTCCTAGCCTCGGGAGTCCTTTATTTCCAAGCTCCTAAAATCTTAATGATAACACACATTAGTACAGCATTTTTTAGTTTATAAAATGCTTTTGTGGACATGATCTCGTTTAATTTATGACTTACAACCTCCTGTACCTCACAACCTCTTTCTAAAAAAATTACCTTCATTTTACAGAGAAGCTGGCTGAGAGTGAGAGGAGTTTAAGTCAATATCCCAAGGTCACGCAGGTGGTCCTTGGCCACGTAAATCCTTGAGTTTGGGTCTTTTCACTCCATACCCCGACACTATGTTCACCTCTCGAGCAATGCTGGCAGATGTTAATGTGTGAGTTGAATCCTCCTCGTGACGGGGAGCTCACTCTCTGAGGATGTCGGCGTATTGCTGAACAGCTCTGACTGTTGGACAGTTGAGGCAAAAGCTGCTGCCGTCTAAAACCCACTCGTGGCTCTCCCTACAAGAGCAACTAGAGTGGGTTTGCTGTCCTACAAACCGGCTTCAAAAGGGACGGCTCCGCAGCGTGAACGGCTGCCTCAAAGCACATTACGCAGCTCCTCCTTCCTCATCCTGCTTCAGAGCTGTGTCCTATCCAGTGTTGGGGTGAAACAAGCTTAACTCTGCCCATGGCACATTCTAAGGTGAGATGGGCAACGTCGGTGTCCCTGACCAGATGCGCGTGTCTGGCTCATCCCCGTTGACAGGTTTCTGCCAAAACTGACATCGAGCTGACGGGGCTGGAACGTCTGCATTTCTGTCTGCTCTTGGTTTTGGAAATCATTCTCTGTATTTTTTACCTGAAGTGGCTCTGAAAACCCCGGCAGATTCCTTCACGGTCTTGGTCTATAACCTGTATGCGCCTAGAAACTCCCTTTGACTGTGTTTCACGTACTCTCCCCACTGGCTGTGGGTCTCAACCCCGCCTCCTGTTCTCTGTGCCTTTGCACCACGGTTCTGGTGGGCGAGGCTGGACGTGAAGGGAGCAGCTGGAGGGAGTCCCCTGGGTAGCCCACCCCCCAGCTCCAGAGGAAATGCTCTTCTTGCTACAGATTTTAGCAAGAAAGCGACAGGCCCAAGGTGGAATCTCTTGCTCCCAGGACAGCGAAGAAGACTTCACTGTGGTGTCATCCTGGCCAGGCCTGGAATTCTAAGCCAGTCAATCCGGAATTTTCCGGTTGGCGCCGAGGAGGTCATCTGTCGCATGGGCTCTCTCGGGCCTCAAAGGAAGATGAGGTAATTCCCCAATGAGACCCCCTTCCCTTCTCCTTAAGGGAAGGTCACCTTGCCTGGAACCGTCTTTCTTTCCTTTTGCTGCTAACTTCTTGCCCTGTCCTCCTCCTTATAGAATCCGTCCATCCGTGCCAGGAGCTCCCCTTGCTTGCTAGAGGGAGTGCTGTCCGCTTCACGAATCGCTTAATAAAGCCAATCAGATCATCGAATTTCCTCAGTTGAATTTTCTTTTTTAACAAACCATAACGACCAGGACCGCGGTCAGATCGGGGGCGAGGAGCACCCCCGCGCTCCGGGCGCTTCGGAAGAGGCTGCGGAAATCCTCGGTCTGGCGGCGCCCGGGCAGAGCTGGGGGGCAGGCCTCGCGCTCTTGCTCTCGCGTGGCTGTCCGGCTCAGCTACGCTCACTCGGGTGGACCTCTCCTCCTCCAGACTCTCCTAGGGGACATCTGATCTGCTGCGTCCTCGAGCCAGTGGTCTCCCTGGGTCCCCCCGGAGTTTCTCTTGGCTCTGCTCCGGGCGCCGTGGTGCTGTCTCCTCGCCGACGTGGGTCTCCTGGTTGACAGCATCCTCTGTCCTGGGAACCCAGCTCACGGCCTTCTAGCCTGCTCAGTGCCCTCTGCCCACGAGGTTAACCTCGACACGAGCCTGTCCTGCTCTAGAGTCCTGGGAACAGTCCAGATTTTGACACTCTCTTCTCGCTGTAATATAAGCTTTCATTTTTATTTTACTTTTTAAAAAAATGTGGTACGTAGGCTCCACGCCCAGCGAGGAGCCCATCATGGGGCTTGAACTCACAACCCTGAGATCAAGGCCTGAGCTGAGATCAAGAGTCGATGCTTCACCAACTGAGCCATGCAGGTGCTCCAAGCTTTTATCTTCTGATAAGAGTTTGGATGTTCTCTGAAAGCTGATAGAAGCGGAAACAGAGTCTTCAAGAGGTCACCTGACTTCCTGGAGGTATGTAGCTTGGAAGGTGGAGAGCTGGACCTTGAACCCGGACCTCTCTGAGTCTTTTTCTCTTATTCTTTCCCGTGTACCCCACGCATGCCCTCTGAGCTCCCGCTCCCCCCCCCCCTTCTCAGCTGCCTGTCTGGCTGAAGGAAGGTAAATTCCCTCTTCATCTTATGGACAATTACGGAGAGTCCTGCCCGAGGCTGTGTGCAATGAATTCACTGGGCTTTGCTCAGAGAAAGCCAGTGCCCCTGCCTGATGAGTCGTCTTGGAACCTTAGGGTTGAAGTTTGTGGCTCTAACCTTCAGTCTGCCCTAAAGGCACGAGCGTTTTGGTAGGTCAGGAAGGCTTCCTGGAGTAGGTGAGGTTTGGGGCAAGCTGGATGTCACTTGCTCACCAGGGACCATCCAGGCAAACAATCCCAGCTACCAGGCAAAATGCTTGATGCCAGACCCATCACCCAGGCTCAGGAAACTGCACTGATGGGCCGCAGAGACTGGGATCTAAGATGGTTTTTCTCTTTGCTAAAATGGGAGGGTTAGCAGTAGAGGATTCTCCCTTAGTCATTTCATCTGGTTGCTGTGAATTTAGATAAGGAATAAATCTCAAATCTCTAGGCTCTATTATTCTTCATTCCTTCCTTTCTGTGTCTTTCTCACCAGTTGGGATGAGGTCAGGATTCCAGTAGTCTTTTGGTCCCATCAGGCAGGAGTGAGGTGTGCAGGAGGCCCTGGCTTCTGTCCTTGCACAGAACCACGGGCCTTGGCTTGGCTTTCCAGTGGGGAACGTGGGGAGGGGTCGTCCTTCCCAGGGGCTGAAGCGTCGTCTCCCCCACTAATCCTATCTAGCTTCCCAGGCTCCAGTGAGGCCCCATGTCCGTAAACCGCCAGCAGTCATGACAGCCCACACTCATCTGAGTGCGTCCCCAGCCCTGTACTCACAGGTATGTCCCTGGACCCAGAATGTCTTCCTCTTGGTCTCTGTCTTGTTCTCTAGAAATCAAGTCATGCTTCACCTTCTCTTGGGAGCTTGTCTGGACACCCCAGACTGGGCTGAGGGTCCTGCTCCTCACCTTCTCCCACCCTGTTTTGTCTCAGCGACCGTAATAGTCACTGACAACTGTCTGTCCTCTCCTGCACAGGGACTCCTGATGGTCAGGCCCTGAGGCTGCCTGTCCCCTGGGTCCCCCGTGCATGGGAGCCTGCAGCGAGGGTCTCTGGTTGCCCTCACGATCGGCGGTACGCAGGTAAATTTGGTTGCTTTCGGCTGCCTTGTGTTAGTCTCCCCACCTCGGTCTGGTTCCCAGGGCCCCAGAGAGCAGGTTTGAGGGGTCTTGCCATCCCTCCCGCCCTCAGCGCAGAGCTGAGCTCCAGGAGTCCGGAAGCGCACGCCTTCACCTCTGCCTTATTCATTCTCTCCAAGTTGGTATTGAGCCTAGTTTCAGGCCCCACATAAGATCTGCCAGACTTCTCCCAGCCTGAGCCTGCTGTCCTATATTTAAACTCGACAGGAAACCCGGGAAATGGATTGTTGGCTCCTAATTCACTGACGAATTGATGCGATAATTATGTTTCTCAACATCCCAGCGACCGCCGTGTGTTTTTGGGTGATGGGAATGGGACATGATGGGTACAGGCGGGGCTCAGAGCTGCCTTGACTGAGTGGAAAGGGGGCAAAGATCTTCACTATGTTCTTGAGTGGGGAAGGCTCTTCATTGTCCAGCCTTCCTTCCGTCTCCAAGCAGGTTCCTGGAACACAGCGCAGTCAGCCCCAGGACAGCATCTGTGCAGGGGACAGGCTCAAAGCCTCCATTCAGAGACAAGTCCCTCCTTTGTGAGTACAAACCTGCCACCCAGGGACTTGCCTTCTGTCCACTCTGCCCTCTGGGGTGACACTGGATAGTCGGTTTCTTTATACTCAGAGTTCTGGTCTTTTTATTGTTATTTTTTAAGTAGGCTCCATGCCCAGCGTGGAGCCCGATATGGAGCTTGAACTCACGACCCTGAAATCAAGACCTGAGCTGAGATCAAGAGTCGGACGCTGAACTGACTGAGCCACTCAGGGGCCACATCAGAGTACTGGACTTTAGATGCTCAAAGCTAGTTCCTGAATGCACAGTCATGGGGGACGGTACTGACAGCCTTGGTAACCAGGACTGGAGGGACAGACAGATCCCCTCCGGCTCAGAGGAGCCACACTGGCTGGCAGCCAGCTCCACTACAGGTCAGGAGGAAGCAGGGTCCTCAACAGAGGTGACACTGAGCCGTTGGCCCACAGCACTGCGTGCACAGCCCGTAGTGACCCTGGGCACAGTGTACAGGGGTCCCTCTCCCCCTCCCCATCCTGTGGGCTTCCGACACCATCAGGCTGCCTGCAGGGCCAGCGCTGTCCTGCAGGCCACAGGGTTCTGAGCTCTGTGACAGACTTCCCTCTCTGTACCCCGGTTCTTGCTGCACCCGGGACCCTGGCTCACGGGATGGGTTCCTGGCGCCTTCTCCCAGGGGCACGTTCCCACCGAGAGGGCAGGTCCTCACTCCCAAGGAACTTTCATCCCAACCCCTGCTTCTCAGGCCCCTGACCGCTCCCGCCCGTCCTCTTCTGACTGGGGGTGGGGGGTTCGTACTTCATTTTCTTCCTACGTTACTTGTATCCGGAGCTGGCCTTCTGCTGGACATCATGACAGAGGTCTCCTGGATCCTTTTTTCTCCTTTCTCCCAGGTCTTAAAGAAGATGGGTATCCCATTTTATTCTGCAATCTGATTTAACTCAACATGACCTCTTACGGTCATACTTGAGTATATATTATGTTTACATCTTAAATGCTTGCTATGTTCTAGGCGGGGCTTTACACACATTTAATCCTCACACAAACTCTGTGAAATGGGCACTGTTATCATCCCAAGTAACTTGCTCAGGTCGCACAGCGAGCGAGATGCAGACCAGGCAGTCTGGTTCCGAGCTTGGATCTGAACCGTTACTTCCTCCTGATCCAAGATGGCAGGAGGTCTGTGTGCTTTTTTCATTCCCAGGACTTACAACAGTGTCTAGTTCATCACAGACATGGGATAAAAATGTGCTGAATGAGTGAACAGGTCATGACTAAGTGAACGAGTTGTGTCTCCGACTTGGTGAGTCTCAAAGAAAGGGTTCACTTTGTGTGGAGATCAGTGGTTCTCAAGCTGAAAGGTGCGTCAGAATCCCTTGGGGGCTGCTTCAAAGTCAGAGGGCTAGGTCCCACCCCAGAATTTCTGATTCAGTAAGTCAGCACCGGAAATCAGCATTTCTAAAAACTCCCAGGTGCCGCTGATACTACTGGTCAGGGCCCCATTTTGAGGAGCACGGGCTAAGAGGATAATCACGTGTCCTTTCTCAGCAGGGTGGGGGTGGCCGACAGGAGGTGGGGCTGTGGCACCCCGGGAAGGCACGAGCCAGCTACCCGGCGCCCGCTGCTCTGCCACAGTCCAGACAGGCTGGCCCGGGACCCAGACACTAGCGGTGCCTCTCCCAACAGCATGACCAGCGGCTTCGGGGGGCCTGGCTGGAATGCCGCGTGCAGAGCGGAGATGAATTCATTACACAAGCTGCCACTTATAAATCTCCTATATGCAAGATATGGGCACATACCCGTGAACACACACACACACATGGACACTTGCATTTTTGCTCTGACATCCTACATGGAACTCTCAGAATCCTTGCGTTCTTCAAAATTGTGTAATAAAAATCACAAGGCTTATAGGCAAATAGGGTTAAAGGCAGACTCAAAATCTACAGTGACTAGAAATCTGACAAAACCATAAAAATGAGTGGTGAACACCCCAGCTGAATACTTAGCCTCCCTGGTATTGCCACCCAGCCACACACGCCGTCCATTCTTTGCCACCTTAACCGTAAGATTAGGTTCCGGAGACCATCTTTTATCCAAATTGAAAATCTGCTCGAGGTGTAGCGTTCTTCATGAGCCGACTGTTTTAGTACAGAGGATTAGCTTCACTCACAGCCCTGTGGAAAGTTGAGCAGTTCTAGAAGCCTCGGAGCTACACTTTGCAGGAAAGAAAGGCATGTCTGCCAATTGTCAGCTTTTGTCGGAAGGCCTTCATAAATTGTGATGGCCCCATCACTTCACAAGTCTCACGTGCTAAAAAGAAACCTCATGAGCCACCGTGACCTCCTGTGTTGTGAGATGGGACTGGTTCAGAGTTGGTAAATCTGAATTTCAACCCAGAGCTGGCTGACTGCAAAGTCCCCTACTTTCTCCTGTTCAACCGCCTTTATTAGCCAATGAATATGCAAAAAGAAGCCTGCAGTTGCCCACTGCGTGGCTGCCCGATGACCCCCTGCATTGCCGGGGTCTCTGGGGGGCCGGGCTTGTGTCCCGGCCTCCCGCCTGCCTGCAGTACCTGTGTCGTGGCCCACGCAGAGCACTGCTCAATCCAGGTTTTATGAATGGAATCACATTCAAGTCAGTAATAAAAACGAGTCAAACGTAGAAGTCATTCCTTTAATAAACAAATCTTACATTTTCTTTAACTAGATTGGGGGAGTGCCTGGGGGTGTCGGGAAGTGACGTTTTCGATACTGTGGTCTGTGACAGGCTTTCCTGGGAGGAGTTCTGGAAAGTTCCTTGTTGCAGGTGGCTCAGGGAGTTTTATCAAGGCCACTGGGTCAGAGGGGCCCTCCTGGGATGAGGCCATGCTGCCTGACTTGTGGAGTGCATGTGGGGACGTCGCGTGTGCCTGTGTGCGGGAGAGTGACTGTGGGGGGCGGGTGCTGGGGTCAGGCAGTGAAAGAGACCACAGTCTGACTGAGGGCAGCTGGAGGGTAGATCCAGCCCTGGCCAACCCCTGAAGGGCCGCAGAGGAGCAGACGCCGTCCTCGTGCCCCCAGAGCAGGACGAGGCCCCCGGGTGGAGTGTTGAGCCGATGACCTTAGCTCCCAGCCTCACACCCATTCTTTAGTTGTTTGGGCTTCTCCCGACTTTTCATCCTCCTCCTGAAGTTCAGGTGACTTGCCCATTGAATGATGAGGGCCTCGGGATCAAAATGTTACTCCATTCGTCAGCGTTGTGTGCTCCTTGCCCTGCGATCTGAACGCAGCGCGCAGCCCGGGCTCAGACGTGGGCCCCGTCCCGAGCCCCACAGACACGGTCCGCTCGCTGCGTGACCACCGGCTCCCTGGGCTCAGAGTTCCCATTTGTAAAATGAGGGTCATAACTTCACAGCGCTGCTGTTGCCTTAAATGAGATGAGGAATTCTAGAAGGGTGCTGAGCATCTGGGCAAGCCCAGTGAGGGCACAAAGGAGTAGACCACAGTGGGCTTCCGGAAGCTTCCAGCCGATTTAGGGTGACATGACACGCCCTGAAGGCAGAAAACCCTCCTGTGCACATTTCAGCGTGTGAGGAAGAGGTAGAGAGAGAACCTATGGGTCCATTGGTTTCCTCCCCAGAACCAGTGCTCAAAAATTACTTGTTGAGGGGGGACAGGATGAATACCTGGGTATCCTTTTCTCAGCCTCTAGTCATCAAACTGATGAGAAAAACGGAGAAGTAAATGATCTTTCTAAAGTTGCAACATTCTCCTTGTTTTCATCTGTGTGCCAGATGTAGGCTCAAAAAAGTAAAACAAAGACGCTCTCGAGAGCTCTGGGCGGTCGGGGTTTACTTCCACCCGAGGCCTGTTTCTCACCCCCCCCCCATCCTCTTCAGACACAGAGGGACAGAGCTCGAGAGGAGAGAGGCAGGAGGCTTTCCCAGCCCGCACCCCTGGGACCAGCCCCCGAGACCACGGGCCCGGGCCCTCGACAGCAGCAAGGGTGCCCATCAGAGCTGGCAGGTGTCTCCAGAAGGGCAGGTGGCAGGCAACGTGTCCCTCAAATGTCAGCCTGTCAGCCCGGCTGGGGTGAGCACTTCCAGCGCCTCGGTAATCGCCCCTCCGTGGCCGTGGCAGCTAAGCGCTGCTGACGTCACTGGCAGGAGCCTCATTTGGTTTTAATGGGGCTGCTGTTCCTGGCCGAGAAATGCACACGCCCCTCCCGGATGCCACATTCACGTTGCCGTGCTCGGCCCACACACCTGCGTCCCCAGCAAAGCCAAGTGCGCCCGTCCAGGTGGAAGCTGACACATGGCCTGGCCCTGTCGCTCTGGTTCCTGCCGCTGTGTCCCTGGGCTCCCCTGGTGTTTAGCACATTTGCAATCATCTAGAGGCTGGTGGCTGAGGGCCGTTACGTCTGGATGGCGTGCCTCTCCCCTTTCCTGAATCTTCTCATTGCTGGAGCGTCCGTGCCCCAACACGGGGTTGGGGTGAATGGGTATTCCATATGTCGTGACTGTAGGTGATTCTGAATTTATTCTTTGACATGAATTTAGCGATGGTAAATGTCACAGCCTCATACTGGATTTAAATATGCTCGTGACTTCAGAGTCAATGGGAATTTGAATTTCAACAGCTCGTTATTTCTCTTTCCAGGATGATAAAAAACAAAACAAAACCTACAGATGTAATAACATCTGGGTTTCTGTGATGCCCGACTCAGTCACGTGGGACACGAACCCTTCTCCTGTACCCACTGCCCCTCGTTGGGGGGAGAGCATAATGCGGTACACGGAACACTGGTTTGGAATCCTTGCCGCTCCACTGGGCCTGAGTGCACAGATGGTCCCTATGATAAAAAAAAACAGGTTTTGCTGATAATCGACAATATGTCAACATATACATAAAATATTTTGGTTCTATATCAAAACGAGCCTAGCCTTCATAAAACCAACTTCCAGACATTTTCCCCACTTCAGTTTGAGGGGTTAATTGAAATTATTCAGAACGAATGACACCATCTCAAGCCTCTAGAATACGGAGGTAGAAGCCAATGAAGGGGCCATGCCCTCATCCCGGAACTGAGTGGAAGGAGCCAGTGAAGTCAGAAGCCTGAGGTTCGATCCAAGCTCTCCCACTCTGATGGTATATCCTGGATGAGACCACGAGACTCTCCGAACCTCGCTGTTCTCACCTGTGAAATGGGAGCAGCTGTCACTACGTCACCAGTCACCAGGATTCGATGCGCGGGCGCGTTGGGAAGTGCCGAGCTCAGAGAAGACACTCTACAGACAGGAGCAGAGTTTGAAGAGAGAGAGGTTCCCAGTAGCAAGTTGTACCAACTCAAAACTCAAAGTTGTAGAGACTTACAGAGGGAGAGTGTGAGAAAGAGAAATAAGGAGAGAGGGAGGGAAAGAAAGAGAGCAATCGATCCAGAAAAACCCCAAGAGAGAGATTTCCTCCAAAAGAAACATTTTGCACAGAAATAAAACCACTTCAAATGGCACCAGAAATAATAATTCACATTTCTTGAACTCTTACGAAATGCCAGACCCTGTGCGTTCGCTCTGGAGAAGAATCCCCAGTCTCCTACTGGGGTGGGCGTTCTCCTGGCTGCAAGGGAAAACTTCGGGCTTCCCTGAGAAATGTTGTATTTTCAACCTTAGCATGAATGCGTTATGCCACTCAATGCTCAGAACAACCCTGCTTGTAGGGTTGCAGTAGGACTCTATGATGAAATGCTTTCCATACACATTTTCATTTTTTTTCCTGGATTCTCATGACTACCTTTTAGGTCACAGTTAAAAGTTAAGGGACGGAGACACCTGTCCCGATGACCCCATCTGGCATTGTCACCTACAGTCATACAGGATTCCTGCTGAATTTGCCATTGGCTCACCGAAGGCATTTCTGAAATTTAAAAATAATTAATAATTCTATTTGAGTTGTGTTTCCTTCTGTTTATCAAATGCTCTTCTGTAAAAAGTTTTATGTATATAACACTGAATAGGTCTCAGTGAGGAAGGTACTTTCCCATTTGCAAATGAGGACCCTCAGCCCCATAGAAGTTAAATGACTTGTTTAAGGTCACAAGTGGTAACCCTTCATAATCCTGAGAAACCTGGTGTCCCCTTCCCCTTCCACTGTGTTCCAGTAACTACTATTGCGTTACAAACCACCCCAAACACAGTTGTCAAACAACCACCGGAGTCTTATGCCCAGGGATCCTGGGGGTCAGGAATGTGGAAAAGTCATAGCAGGAAGGACTGTTTCTGCTCCATGTTGTCTGGGGTCCCAGCTGGGAAGACTGGAAGGCTGGGGTGACACGGCAATGGGCAGGTAGAATTATCTGAAAGCTCATCACTTGTCTTGTGGTTGAGGCTAGCTACTGGCTGGAACTCAGCAAGGACTGTTGGTCAGGGCACTTACGGGTGGCCTCTCCATGTGGCTCCTTGGGCTTCCTCGCAGCCTGGTGTCTGGGTTCCAAGAGCAAGTGTCCCAACATGAGCTGGGCAGAAGTCCTACCGCCTTTATGACCTCGCCTTGGGAGTCCCCTAGCATCCCGTCCACCGTAGCCACAAACCTGCCCAGATTCAGGGGGGGAAAACAACTCTCCTCTCTGTGGGCAGGACATCAAGGTGACATTACAAGAGCAGGTGGGATGGGAGATGTTATTGTGGCTGTCTTCATAAAGCCCAAGCTGTCACATGCTCTAATATCCCTTGTTGAAGGAGGCGGGCTTGCTGACGTTGGCGGGCTGCTTCGGGAGAGGTTCTGGGGAGAAGGAGTGCAGCCGCTGTCCTTGGGCCCTTCCTCACACCTGCTATCCTCAGAGGAAGGGCTGCTTGGGGGCCAAGGACCCTTGCTCAGTGTCCAGGGCACGGTTCCTCTTCTGCTTCTTGAATGAGGCTAACCCAATGGTCATTGCAGCAGGCAGCAGAAGTTTCTGGGTTCTAAAATGTCTTCTTTCTGCCTAGTTCCACAGGAGATTGGAGGCAGCTTTCCAAAGAGCACACGCATGCACGGGCATGTGCACGCACGCGCGCACACACACACACATGCGCGCGCACACACGCACACGCACACACACACCACAGAAGATCAACAACCAAACACACACACAGCACGTAAACCACAGCAACTCACATTAAAATCACACTTACTGTCTTAAATTCACTCTCACGGCGCTTGAACCCAGGTCAAGCTCCGAGCTCACTGGAAGTCAGGGCAGAAGGGCCAGGCATGTTGGTGAAATCAGAAGGGCTTCAGTCCCCCCACATTCTCTCTTCCCCTTTGTCTTTCCGAGCATTGCACTCGGCTGTCCACCGCTAGCTTTCCGGTGGTCTTAAAAAGCTTCTTACTTTTTAAAAAGATGATCATGGCCTGTGCTTGTGACATTTCAGAGGAAAAAAGTAAATTGGAGAGGCCCAGCTGGGGTCATTGTCATGCTGTGGTTGAAGGCTCTGAAAGAGGCAGAACATTCCTCATTGTCTGGCAGCTCACGCTGGCCTCCCTCACGGACTCCAGGCCCGGCCGCTTGAGCGAAAACCTGCCCACCTCCCACCCTCTAAGAGCAAACCAAAAATCAGCCGAAACACGAAGATGTGAAAAAGGAGTCTGACGTCTCAAAGGCAAAAGGGAGAGAACAAAGGATCCCCTTCCCTTTCTCTTTTCCCTTCCAGGAAAAGGTGAATTCTTTGAGTGACTTCTTTGTTTCACGCTGAGCTAACTAATGTGTCTTAATTATCCTACTCTTTATTTTTTACAGAATAAATTCTCTTTATGATTTGATGGGGTCCATTTCAGCAAATGCACAAAAGTGATACATTCTGAGTCTGAAGAAGTTAGCCATGAAATGAGCATTGTCTGAATATTGGTGGTTATCTTTGTGGGTTTGGTTTTTTTTTTTTTTTGGTCTATTTCTTTATTAATTATTGATTTGAAGACCGAAGGCCTGCGGGTTCCGTTCTGGGGTCTGAGTTTAAAGGAGAGCCAGGAGCCTGGAGTTCTCTTGCAGGTGTGTGCCCCCAGAGTCTGCTTCTAGACCCAGTGTTCCTTGTCATGACGCCAGGCCGTTCCCAAGGGTACACGGGATAGTGTTTGAAAAGCAGAGCCCAGGTCCCGGTGCAGAGTAGATGCGCCATGAATTCTAATCACTCTTCTTTCCATAGGCACATCTGATTACATCACCCTTCTGCTTAAAATGCTTCACAGACCCCCTTTCACACATTGTAACTGGACCTTCACTGCATCACTGGGACCTTAATTACCTCTCCAGAACCATCCTTGAGTTCTTCCCTCAAGCCTCATTGAACTTCTCCCAAATTCTGGAGGCTTCTGGGCCCTTTGACTTCTTAAGGAGAGAAACAGCGTCTGCAGTTTCCCCTAGGTAAGCTTCTCTTCCCTCGTCTCTCGCTCCACCTCAGCTGTAATCTCCTCCAGCCTAAATCGGGGTCAGTCTCTGGCCCGTGCTCTGCCCCAGGACCTTGTTTTTCCCTGGTAACTGAGCTGGCCAGACAATCCTGTGTCCTGGTGGTGGTGGACAGAGCCCTCAGACTTCCTTTGGAATCTTGATGAGTAGCTGTGAGCACACTTCCCCCTCTCAGGGTAGAGAGGTGGATTTCCCTGGGCAAAGATGATACTTTTATTCTGAAAAGAAATTGTGCAAGAGGCTCGTTCCTTCCATAAATGTGAAGTTAAGACCCTCCTCCCATTTGCTCTTGGAGAAAACTGAATGAGCCATTAACCTGAATGCGGGTGTTTTATTTGGACACGTTCTTCTGCTTGGAATTGTAAATGGCAGCCTATGGTTCGGCTAGAGCCGTGTTTTAAGAAGCTGGTTCATTTTTCTCACATCTCATGACGTTTCTCGGCTGTTTGCGTGTGGGATGGACTTTGGTGCAAGACTTGCTTGACCCGGGGGACGTGAATGTTCTTATTCACGGTAGTTTTTGGTGGACAATCAAGGTTAAGATGCTAAGGGTCCCAGAAAGACAGGCAGGTATTACCTCGTCTGTTACTGGAGAAGAGGCCATAATCAGCTTGGCTAGATCGTTAGTATACTCAATATATGTTATTTACCGAGACATGCAGGATGTCTTGACCAGGGGTTGGCAAATTATGACTTGTAGACCAAATCCAGCCCTCCACCTCTGTTTATAAATAAAGTTTTATTGGAACACAGCCATGCGATTCATTGACCTGTTGTCTATGGCTGCTTTTGGGCTACATGGTGTACTTGAGCGGCTGCAGGGAGACCATATGGCCCACAAAGCCAAAGGTATTTACTATGTGGCCCTTTCCAAAGACGGTTTGTCACCCCCTAGCCGATACCGCTGTGTTCTGTGACTGTCTTGTTGGGGATCACGTCTGTGGGTGGCTATGGGTTCCCTCCTGAAGGAGAAGACATCTCCACTGGCAGCTGCCCCAACAAGACAGCTTGCCCAGCTTGCAAACGAGGCTAGGACAGGCCGGCTGCAGCTGGCAGGAGGGGGCGTCTGCTTCCTCTCTCCCCTCAGGGGCCTAACCCACTGCTTTCAGACTGTCTGCTTCTCCCTTCCTGCCCCTGTCACAGGCCTCGGAAAGGATAGATTGCTAGTCTTTCACCGTGAGAATAGCAGCTGGTTCTGGAGCTTTTTCTGTTGAACCCACTCAGCCTGTGTGTGCCGTCTCTCTACAGGGCCAGTGTTTCTACAGTCTGCAGCGAGGGCAGGGAATTTTATTTTTTAAAGATTTATGTATTTATGGGGGGGAGTGAGTGTGAGTGGAGGGGATGGGCAGAGGGAGAGGGAGAGAGAAACCCAAGCAGACTCCGAGCTGAGTGTGGAGCCTGATGTGGGGCTTGATCTCATGACCCTGAGATCAGACCTGGGCCAAAACCAAGTTTCAGATGCTTAACCAACTATCCCATTCACGGGCCCCAAAGGGGAGGGAATTGTAAGGTCTCTGAAAGAAGAGTGTCTTCCTGTTTGGGGTGAGAGCAGAAAGAAGTGACCCCACTACCCAGGGTCACAATGCTGCCGTACTTTCTGGATAATTATAGATTTCCCTCCACCCACCATGCTCACACCTCCCCACACCCTCCAGCCTAACCCACCCTACTTCTCATCTTGTAAAGAAGGGTGGGAAAGGCCACTGCGACTCTGCCCCCGACCCCGACCCAGGCCCCCTCGCATGGGCACTCCGAGGTGTGCCCATGACTGCACACCACAGGCGAACCACCTCATGCCCAGGACTGCATCACAAAAGCAGCTAGCTTGTCTGCCCCGTGTGTTGTCAGCCTTTGAGAAGGAGGAGCAATTATTACTCATTTCAGACTTACTCTGCTTCCCGAGGAGCAGACAAGCAAAATGTAGACCGACTTTAAATCGATCGTCCTTAGTGAAATCCAGGTCCCATCCCAAACTCTCTGAGACCACCTGAAGGAGCAAAGCTCACGGTCCCCTCCTTAACTTGAAAATGTCACCTTAGGATCTGACTGCGTAAGAGCTCCTGATGGAGAAATCTTTTATGATTATCCTTTATGCTGACAACAGCTCTAAATTAGAGGGTGCAGCTGACTGAAATGAGCTTAATTTTCCATACAAATGTGGGCTCTTGGAAAGAAATCACTTTTTTTCAGGTCTAAAATCTATTTTATCTCCCCTAATTAGGAGAATATGTAAAGCAAGAGGGGGGGAATAGTGTTCAATTTGCCATAAAAAGCAAACCCAGTAGTTTATAAGATCACACATTGCAAACAAGCTCTGGCCCATTAGAGGGATCATACATAATTCAGGACCCACTTGTTACTGTGTGTATCATGCAAATTCGCTCAAATTACATTTAGAAAAAATGAGGTTCATTTTCCAGCTTTAAATAGACTATTAGAAAAAGGGGTAGATATAAAAGCCATAAAGAAGCAAATGATTTAAGTATAGCATCATCAGCGTGAAGTGGGGCGGGGGAATTTGGAAGAGAGAAGAGCCCCCCGTTCGAGCTGCCCGTTAAGATGGAGTCCAACAGGTAGCATCTTATGTCTCCATCTGTCTGCTTCGCAGAGATGTCTGCCTCCAGGAGATGCATGGATCCTTCTGTTCTCGTGCTCCTCGTTTTTGAGATGGTCCAAATATTGACCTTCTAGAAGGTTCTCTTCTTGGACCTTAGAGATCTGTGTGTGCATGAGTGGTGTGTGGGTGTGAGGGGGAGAGCAAGAGTCCTAGTCCATGCGGGCTGCTGTGAGAAAGCTCCCTCCTGGGTGGTGGAAAAACACCAGAAACTTGTTTCTCTCCATTCTGGAGGCTGGAAGCCTGAGATCAGGGTGCCGGCATGGCTGGGTTCCAGTGAGAACTCTCTTACAGGTTGCAGATGGCCCACCTTTCATGGCGTCCTCATGGGGCAGAAAGAAGGCAAAAGAGCTCTTCGGGGTCTCGTGTTAAAGGACACTGACCCCATTCCTGAGGGGTCCACCCTCATGGCCTAATCACCTCCCAACAGCCCCACCTCCTACTACCATCACCTTGGAGGGTTCGGATTTCAACCTATGAATTTTGGGGGACACACATTCAATCCACAATAGAGAGAGAGGAATGTGTGCATATGTGCATGATAGAGAGAGTAGGGGGTGGGCGTGGAGGTGATTTTCTCACAATCCCCTGGAAGATTTGTTCAAATCACACACACAGCTTGTTGACAAGTCTGAAGTTCTTTCTCTTCCAACCAGTCTCTGTGTTGTTAAAGAGGGATCATTCAAACAGGACCATATCCCCCCTGAAAAGGGAAGTAACTTTATTGTTTCCGCCTCAGTTGTGGAAGTTATTATGTGCTGACTTTTAGAATTTAGCCAACACACACATGCACACATTATTTGACCCAAAAAACAGGATGGTCCCAGCCATCCTGTTTCATAACCTGCTGCATGCAGATGTGCTTGTCCCATCTCCTCAGATCCCTCCGTAGCTCCCCATTGCCCGAGGGCCAACGGTAGCTGCTGGGTGTGGCATTCCACCACCTTCACGGGAGAGGGCAGAGCGGGTCTTCTGCTGTCGTCTCTCAGAGCTGTCAGTCACACACGCTGCAGACGGGCCTAAGTATTAGATGGCAGACTTGCTGAGACATGCAGCCACGTCCAGGACCATCAGATTGGGGTTCAGGGTTTCAACGTGAATTTTACGGGGACACACACGTTCAGTCCATACCACGAGCTCAAAGGAGCAGGGGTCTGTGTTGCCTTCCAGGTGCTGAGAGCCAGGCTCTGGGAACACGGAGGTGATAGGAAGGAGTCCGGGCGGAAGAGGTGTGTGGAAGCCGGTCCGTCTTGAGTGGGGCCCTGGAGGAAGGGAGGGATTTGCATGGGCACAGGGTAGGCAGGATGCTGGGTGGCCTGGAGTATCCGCAGGAGCACAGACACAGCGAGAAGCTTGTGTCTGGTCAGCCTCGGGGGGGTGGAGGGTGTGTGTGTGTGACATGTCCTGCGTGGACCAGTGGCACTGGCCAGAGATGCTCACAGACGCAGGAAGTGGGGCCTTTGCTGGTGAGACTCTGAAGCCTCCTTTCCTAAGATGACTGTTCCAAGGGGCGCCTGGGTGGCTCAGTGGGTTAATCTCGGGGTCCTGGGATCAAGCCTCGCATTGAGCTCTCCACTAGGCGGAGAATCTGCTTCTCTCTCTGTGCTCTCTCTCGCTCGCTCTCTCTCAAGTAAATAAATAAAAATCTTAAAAAAAAAAAAAAGGACTGTCCCGAGCCCCACTGGGGTGCAGCTGGGCAGTAACAGGAGGGACCCAGCGCCCCTGGGACTTGCTGCTGAAGAATTTCCTCTGAGCTCCTCAGCTGCGCGCTCAACGGAAGAAGCGTGGAGGCTGATTGATCAATAAGCCAAACAGGCCATGAGCAACAGGGAGTTTAAAGGAGGTAATTAAACAAACTTCTCATGCAAGCACCCTTACGGAGATTAATTGAGATTTAAATAATTAGGCCTCACTGGGTAAGTCAGGAGAGAAATACAAATGAAGAAGAGCTGTGCTAATGGTGCTGAGCCCTGACCAGTGCCGCGGACGGCCGCGGTGGGCACGCCAGGCTGGTAACTGCAGCCGAGAGGAGTCGAGCCCACACGTGGGTGCTGTGGGCCCACCCAGCTCCTGTGCAGATGCCCAGATCCTGTGTCTGGAGATCTGGGGTTCCCCACGTGTCCCAGGCTCCTTTCTGTGGTCTTTCCAGTGCGTGCCCCTCCTGACTCCAGCAGCCAGCCACACCCCTGGGCCACGGCTTCCTCCTCTTCCCAACCAGAAATGGTGGTGTTCTACTTTATTTAATGATTATTTGTGCGTGTGTGGAGGTGGAGGTCATCGAGGGGACAGGATGTGACCGCAGCTTGACCTGCAAGATGACCCCGGGGCCATCAGAGGCTCCTGCCCTCTTTCTTGTACATTCTGTCCATCACTCCCACAGCAGACAGTTTCAAGGACGCAGCCTTGAGAGAACCAGGTGGCCATGAGGACAGGGTACACAGCTGCCCCCCATTGAGGCCTCTACATACACTTGTTAAGATTTAGGCTGGGGGTGGGGGGATAGCCGCGAAGAAATCTGGCCCCGTGAGCCCGAGACGGGCCGAGGATGTAAGTTTCCTTGTTCGTTACCCCCGAGGTGGGGAGCGGCTGCCTCTTTCTCCCGGCAGTCCCTGCGCCCTGTGTCCCGGCCCTCCCACCCTCCGGGTCCGGGCCAGCCTGGATTCCACCGGGGAGTTCACACCAGCAGCGCGTCTGCCCCCTTCTCTTGGACGAGAGACCGCCTGACCGGCCGCCCTGAGCTGTGAGTGTCCTATCATGGCTGCGTTGAGGGTTTAGTCAAACCCCAGGGAGCAAATGTGCTGTGGAATTTCGAATTGTCAGATTTTGGGAAGCTATATGGTACATGCATTCTCTATCGGGCAAGAGCCCTGTGGGTCTGGGGTAGTCCCTTGTAGTCAAACTATTAATACTTCTGCTGCGAAAGTGGGACTTTTCCTTATAAAGAGATCATTAAAGAGAGTAACAGCTTCATTAGGTTCCGGACAGGTTTTGGCCAAAGAAGTTAAGAAAAACTCAGTTTTCTGGGCTTTTTTGCTGTTGAACTGAGGATGAGAGACCATGGGCCTGTCTCCCTGGGGCATGCCCTTCTGTGTTCCCCAGGGTGCGGCTGGAGGAGGAAAGAGCCGGTTTATACACTCTCACAGGCGGGTGGGGTGGGGGGGGGGTGCCGAAATTCCGCCCTGGCTTGTATCACACGGAGTCTGTAAGGACAGCCGGTTTCGCTGAGCAAACGTGGCCGCCAAGCCTTCTCGGCCTCGGCAAGTCCTCTGGAGTCACACGGCATTGTGCCCATCGGTGTCTTCGGGGGACCGCCATCTCCAGGCCGTGCGACTGTTCCCCTCGCTGCCACATTTACGATCCCCTGTGTCTGATCGTCCAGCCACCTCACGCTTTAAAGAGCAAGGCGGCTGGAAGGGTAGGTGCAGGTGATTAAAAGAAAAAATGCAAGTCCCTGGGTGAGACAGTAGACGTGTCGAGGTGGGGCTTCAAAGAAGAACAGCCTTAATATCCAGGAACCCTTGCTGGGCCCAGGTAACCTAGATGCCGTCTCTCAAAGAAAATATAGATCTGTTTTTCAGCTGGGCCTCAGCTCCTGGCTTTCTAGTCGTAGCTTCTTGGATTTATCGCAGGTCATTAACTGCGGTGCCACGACACAGGGAAAAAGTGAGAAGATTAAAGTAACAGCCAGGGCCGTTGAGAAATAATTTGGCCTGTCTTCGTTGCTGGGAGTGTGCTGTTAAGCCATTATCACCAGTTAATTCTCGGTGTAACTTTGGGGAGGAAAATTATTATCCAAGTGATAGGGATTTTTCATTTCATTCGGGGGGGGGGGGTGCACAGTCAGATTTTAAGTGGCTGAGAGTTGGAGATGTGACTTGGGTCGGCCAGGGCCTGAGTCAAGGCGTGCTGTGTAATCTGTAGTCAACGCAAAATGAAAACGCAGGGCCCCTCATTCAGAAGTTGGTGAGTCTTAAAGATTGGTGAAATTGCAGAGCAGGGAACCAAGCGGGGGACCCCCACTGAGCCCAGAGCCCTGTGTGAGGGTGTCAGTGGCACGTCCAGGAAGGTGGCCCGGCCCCAGGGCCTCTGACGCTTGGACGGGTTACAGTAGTGCAAACATCAAGGAACTGAATTCCAGCGAGACAAGCCTGTGACCAGGTCTCAGTTTTGCATTTTATCCGTTGGTTGACCTTGGACAGAGAGGAGGGAGTCTCTGTCTGCTCCTTTGTAAAGCGCAGCTAGCAGTACTAGTCCTCTGGGTGATGTTGTAACGATGAAAAGTGTGTAGAGCGCTTAGCAGGGTGTGTATCTAATAAGAGCTCAGGAAGTCTTAGGCCCGCAGCCCTGTTGTTGGGGTCCCCCCTTCCCCGCATCCTCTTGGCTGTCCCTCTTCAGTGCGGACCAGCTGACTTCCCAGAGAATGAATCACTCCGCCCCCCCTCCGCCCTTTGTCATCCCTCAACCAGGCACACAGGGAATCGGGCACATCGGTGCCCCAGCTCACTGGCTGCTTGGGGGATAACTGGGCTGTGGGTCTTTCACGGGCCCCGAGAGTTCCCCCAGTGGCATGAAGCACCACTCGCCCCCAGAGGTGGCTGGCTTGATATCATCGTCCTCTGCCCACCAGCCCCTGTCTGTTGTCCCCTTCACCCCACTACCCTTTACCGGCTTCTGGGGGAGCCCAATCTCTGACGAGGTCCCACACCATCTCCTTCCCTTAGTAAAAGATGGGGGAAGGTGCTAGAAAGCACGGAATGGGGGTGTTGGCCCCAGTAGCCCCCTCTGTTAAATTCGTGTCGGCAGGCTGTGTCTGATCTGACATGAGATCCAAAGGGGAAACAGAGACGACACGGTGCTGGTCCAAGAGTCGCTCTGACCGGGACCCCCGGTGTGGGGGGGGGGCGGACTACAGCCTGCCCTGCCCCACCGCACCCTGCTCCCACCCCGAGTTGCCTCAGTGGGGCGCCCGCTCTGGGCCATCCCCATGGGGAGTTTCGGGGGTCTTCACTTCTGCCCGGAGCACGGAGCTGGAGCTCAGGGCCAGCAGCGTGTCATTGGCCAGATGACATCCTCTACTGCTTGCGGCCAGAGGGGGGGCCTTGGGGGCTGTCATTCCACAGTAGGGTCCCATGAAAAACGCAGGCCTTTTCTCCTTCTGGCTCTGACCTCAGCAGGCTCAGGCTGAAGCCGTTCTGTAGGAGCCCTGGATCAGGAGTAGGGCACTCTGGATGTTTGGTGCGAGGCCGTTCTTCATTCGGTGTTTATCTGGCAGGAGATAGTGAGCATAGGGTTTCAAAATTTGCTTTTAGATTCTTTATTTTAAATCTCTGCTTCATTCACTGAGTCTTATTTGCTATTTTCTTGAAATGGTTTTTCTCCCTTTTTTCTGTCTTTCTCTCTTGGCCCTCTGGGTTCCTTTGGTAACATTTCTAGCCCTCCTCTACTTCTCCTCCTCCTCCTCCTTTTCCTCCCCCCTCCTCCTCTTCCTCTTTTCTCTCCTCCTTTTTCCTTCTCCACCTCCTGTTGGAGAGGGGGTATCAGAGCCTCAGTCTTCCCTTAGAGCAGAAGATCGGAACCACTGTCACGGCAGGGGCCCCTTTGGTGTTCTGATGAAGCCTGTGGACCCTTTCTCAAAGTAATGTTTCCTAAGGCATGAAATAAAACGGGTCGGATTACAAAGAGTGGAACATAAGTAATGTTTTACTATATTGATACAGTAGGAAGAAAACCTTTTAAATCCTCCCTTTGTGATCTTGTAGTATTCGTGCTTTCTGTTAACAAACTCAGTAGCATGACTGGTAGGGCTACGGTAACCTCCACCAGTTTGAAGCTGCGATGAGCGTAAACAAGACGTTGCTATGCCTGCGATCTCTGCATATGATGTAAAAATACCTGCATGTCTCTTGCTGACAGAGTCGCAGCACCGCTGGCTCGACCGCTCTGATTTGTTGCTCGCGGTCCTAGATGCAAGAAATGCTCCATTTCAGGGAAAGATGAATGAAAATGGAGATGTAATAACCCCCCCTTTCATGTCTGTATTCTGTCCTTGGATCCTTGTTAAAAATGTTTGCACTAGAGTTCGAAGTGCATCTGGAACATTCCTCAGCCTTTCCCACCCTTGCTCGCTGTGAGGAGAGGAGTCCCCTCTCTGCCTCCCACCTCCACAGCAGAGCTGTGGCTGACGTGCTCTGCGGGGCTGTCCCCGCCACCCTCCCCGAGCACACCCCACTGTCATCGCGGTCAGGGCATCAGCGGTTGGCCTCAGACTCTGGCTGCAGAAAGGATTTAAGCGTGGGGGCTAAAGTGCACTGAGAGATAGGAGACGGATTCTGCCTGTCCTTTAGGATGTCAAACCAGGCCGCTGTCTCAGAATGCAATTCCGCTAAAAACAAAGATTGCCCATGAGAAAAACCCAGCTCTCACACTGGTAGACATATGGGCTGGCTGGAAATCGACACATAATTGTATCTTGTCCCCATTTGGCTTTCCATCAAGACAGAAGATGAATTAGATATTGAGCAAAATTATTGGCTGAGTGAAACATAGATGTTCTGGAAGCCAAAAAAGCATAAAAGAGGTGGACAAAAGCTGTGACTAGGCCATTGGAGAGGGACAAAGGCATCCTATCGGGGGAAAGGTTAGAGGCAGAAAGAAAGTCTCCGTCCCAGAGATGCCTTTTGTGGAAGCAAAGCAAACCTGGGGGTGGCTTGGCGGCCCCCTGTGTGGCGGAGGGGAGGAGGCTGTGGGCTGCCTGACACGCCTCATGCCTGCGTCCCCACATTCCTGCTCAGGGCCCCTTCTTCCTTGTTCTTCCTGGGTTTCAGCCTTTTTCCACGGTGGGCACGTTGACGGGTAGAATACCAAAGGACAACAAGCCGGGGTCCCTGGCCTAGAAGAGGCTACTGCTAAGGACACATTTTAGGGTCGGATCCTAAGTCCTTCACACCTGGGGGCTTTCAATGAGCCCGAAACCTCACTGAGCCTCACTTTCCTTACCTGCAAAGTAAGAATATAGCAGCTTTCTGCTTCGGAGGGGTGTGCAGGATAGCCCAGCCTCTCCTGCCTGTCTGACACACCTTGAGTAGCAAGGACGCGCGTTTGGGAGTGGGGCAGGCATACAAATGCACTTGAACCTCTAAACATCGGTTTCCTTGGCTGTAAAATGGGAATAAAAATGTCCACACTGTAGGTGTGCTGTGGGGATCAAATGTGACAGAGAATGTTTACCAGCCGGCACCCCAGCGTGGGGCAGGCAGCCACTGGTTAAAATGGAAAGACGCAATGTGTCCACTGTTAGCCTGTGTTAGCCTCTCATTTGCCCAGTGGGACCGAGCCCCTTGCGATTTTCCAAGGCACAATTTGGAGGTTGGTGGGCTGACCGCCTGTCGTCTGCACTTCCCCACCTGAAGTCCACACATTTGGTTCTAAACATTTTTGATCATCAGAACCCTTAGAAACAGTTGTGCCCTGCCCTCCCTCCCCATGGGTAGCTGGCAGAGCAGAGCCTACAGTGGGCTAGGGTGGGGGG